>NC_045444.1:84578953-84594520 GCF_002776525.5 Piliocolobus tephrosceles
GAGATGGAGTCTTGCTCAGTCGCCCAGGCTGGAGTGCAGTGGCGTGAACCCAGGAGGCAGAGCTTGCAGTGAGCCGAGATCACGCCACTGCACTCCAGCCTGGGCGACTGAGCAAGACTCCATCTCAGGAAAGAAAAAATAATAATAGGCCGGGCGCGGTGGCTCAAGCCTGTAATCCCAGCACTTTGGGAGGCCGAGACGGGCGGATCACAAGGTCAGGAGATCGAGACCATCCTGGCTAACACGATGAAACCCCGTCTCTACTAAAAAATACAAAAAACTAGCCGGGCGAGGTGGTGGGCGCCTGTAGTCCCAGCTACTCCGGAGGCTGAGGCAGGAGAATGGTGTGAACCCGGGAGGCGGAGCTTGCAGTGAGCGGAGATCAGGCCACTGTATTCCAGCCTGGGCGACAGAGTGAGACTCCATCTCAAAAAGAAAAAAGAAAAAAGAAAAAGAAAAAAAAATAATAAAAAATTCATATGTTAAAGGAATATTATCTTTTAGGATAGTAAACCATATATTTTCTGAACATGGTAATCTGTAGCTTTTAGTTGTGTTCTGCTGGTAGAATACCAAGAGCTAGGCCTGGCTAATCTGCTTATACAGGTTGCTATAAACCAGATGTAGCTAGACCTAGGGATAGGGCATGAGGAAGTCTAGACCATGAGGAAAGGGTAAAAAATTTTATCCCTTCTATCCTTAGAGAAATGTGGGAAGAAGAAAGAAAAGTCAGGTAGATTGAGAAAAAATCACATAGCAGGCCGGGCGCGGTGGCTCAAGCCTGTAATCCCAGCACTTTGGGAGGCCGAGACGGGCGGATCACGAGGTCAGGAGATCGAGACCATCCTGGCTAACACGGTGAAACACCGTCTCTACTAAAAATACAAAAAACTAGCCGGGCAAAGTGGTGGGCGCCTGTAGTCCCAGCTACTCGGGAGGCTGAGGCAGGAGAATGGCATAAACCCGGGAGGCGGAGCTTGCAGTGAGCTGAGATCCGGCCACTGCGCTCCAGCCTGGGCGACAGAGCAAGACTCCGTCTCAAAAAAAATAAAAAAAAAAAAAGAGTAAAAACTTAAAAAAAAAAAAAAAATCACATAGCAAAGTCTTCATCCCTCCGTCATGAAGCTTAATCTTGCATCAAGGCAAAGAATTATAGAATCATTTAAACATCCTTACTCTTGATATAGGAGCACCAAGAGATGGAAGAGGAGATGTCAACTATCCATTAAAAAATATTTTCTGAAGGAAGTTCAATATTAATATAAAGGGCCAGTGTCATATTGTCTCCACTACCTCCTCCTCTTATCTTCATATAACAGGGTAAAGACTTACAAGGAAGATAAATTTGTAATAGAAAAAAGAAATCTAAAGTAATATGAGAAAATATGTTTCCCTTCTACAAATGTATTTGTTTCATTATTATACCATTTCACAATGTGCTATCTTGTCAGATGTTCCTTTTTTTTTTTTTTTTTTATTATACTTTAAGTTCTAGGGTACATGTGCATAACGTGCAGGTTTGTTACATATGTATACATGTGCCATGTTGGTGTGCTGCACCCATCAACTCGTCAGCACCCATCAATTCATCATTTATATCAGGTATAACTCCCCAATGCAATCCCTCCCCCCTCCCCCCTCCCCATGACAGGCCCCAGTGCGTGATGTTCCCCTTCCCGAGTCCAGGTGAGCTCATTGTTCAGTTCCCACCTATGAGTGAGAACATGCGGTATTTGGTTTTCTCTTCTTGTGATAGTTTGCTAAGAATGATGGTTTCCAGCTGCATCCATGTCCCTACAAAGGACGCAAACTCATCCTTTTTTATGGCTGCATAGTATTCCATGGTGTATATGTGCCACATTTTCTTAATCCAGTCTGTGACTGATGGACATTTGGGTTGATTCCAAGTCTTTGCTATTGTGAATAGTGCCGCAATAAACATACGTGTGCATGTGTCTTTGTAGTAGAATAATTTATAATCCTTTGGGTATATGCCCAATAGTGGGATGGCTGGGTCATATGGTACATCTAGTTCTAGATCCTTGAGGAATTGCCATACTGTTTTCCATAATGGTTGAACTAGTTTACAATCCCACCAACAGTGTAAAAGTGTTCCTATTTCTCCACATCCTCTCCAACACCTGACTAAGTCTTGCTGTGTCACCCAGGCCAGAGTGCAGTGGCACGATCCGGGCTCAGTGCAACTTCTGCCTCTTGGGTTCAAGCTATTCTCCTGCCTCCGCCTCCTGAGTAAGCTGGGACTACAGGCTTGTGCTACCACACCCGGCTAATTTTGGTATTTTTAGTAGAGACGGGGTTTCACCATGTTGGCCAGGATGCTCTCAAACTCCTGATCTCAGGTGATCCACTTGCCTGGCCTCCCAAAGTGCTGGGATTACAGGCATGGGCCACCACACTTGGCATTTTCCCTTGTTTTCTAAAATGTTTGACTCACATGAGAATTCAGAGTATGCTTTTCATACATAAGGCATTGTGTAAGATTTGGGACTTTGATGAGGACAAGACCCTGGCCTTACTCACCTTCAATATGTTGATGTCAGGAGGAAGAGTAAGGCAAGTAACCCATAGCACTAGGCATTCAACAGATACTTCCTGAGCTCTGTGATTTGCTTGGTAGCATTCAACAGATATGCTTCATTCATTCAACAGATATTTCCTGAGCTCTGATCTGCTTGGTATCATTCCAGTGGCTGGGAATTCAGTGGCGTTACAAGACCATGTCCTAGTTTGGAGCTCAAGTTTTGTAGAGGCTGTGAGTATGGGTCTTAATAAAGAGAAAGGGCTAGGATGAGTGAAGGGGCAGAGAGCTTAGAGCTGGCTGGGAGGCTCAGGGACTGTTTGGTGGAGGGAGAATCATTTGAGTTAAACCAAGGGAATGGGGGCATGTGTTCTTCAAAAGACCATAAGAACCAAGTCAGGAGAGTCACCTCACTTGGCCCCTCATGGTCTTTTGAAGAACACATCTATTAGGGGAGAGATGAGTATACCCGATATGGGAAAATGTGCAGTAGCCCTAGATGGATATGTTGGGATCATGATCATGCTGTCAAATTCCAGACTGAAGAATTCAGGAGACAATGAGCCTCTACTGAAGAATTTTAAACAGTCACAAAAGAACAACACTCCAGGAAACTTATTATGGCAATAGTCAAGATGGATTGAAACAAAGACATCCAGGCCAGGATAGTCAAAAAAAGGATTATTGCAATATTGGAGGCCAGTGGTCCTCCTGCCTGAGCTTGTGGAGGTAGAGTGAACAGAAATAAAGATAAAAAGGTAAAGACTTCAGAACATGTTAAATGATGTGGGGGTCTTGAATTCTTTAAATTGCTTCTTAATGTCCATATTATGGGTCGTATTTTTGCCCCTTGTATATTAAATCAGTGTTCTAAATTTTTTTTTGTAACTCTGCAGGAATCTGTAGTATGTCTGTCTCCTGCCTTTTATCACAGTCACTACCCGTAGAGTTATCCTTGTGCATGAATAAATCATTCCTTGCAGACTTGTGCTGTGTGTTTGCCCTGTTTTGGAAACAGATTATACATTATGGGTTCTACTACTTAAAGAGCTAATTAACCCTTATTATAAATTACTCACTGTTTTCTATTTCTTTCCTGTCCTTTTTGCAATGGAAACTGTGGCCTTTAGCTCATTCCTGTGGCATGAAGAAAAATGAGTGTTTATAGGAATTTTCCTGTGGATGGTGAGAGGTGGGCAAGTTTGGTGAAGTGAAGGAGAGGAAGAGGGCATAGGGATACCAGGCTTCTCTCTGTTCTGGAGGCACTTCCCAGTTCCAGGGAGGGACAGTGGGTGCAGGGGGGGGGCAGTGCTCACTGTTCTTTCTACATTTCTGTCAATTTTTCATTTTGTCTTTCCTTCCTTCCGTCCTTCTTTTCTTTTGTGTCTATTCATTTTTTTCTCTACCTTTTACTCTTTCCTTCCATTTGTCTGTTTTCTTGTCTTGTTTTACCTGTTATTTCTTTCTCTTTTTCTGTTTGTCTTTCTGTCTGCCTGTTCCTTTTTCTCTCTGCTTCCGTCCCTCCCCCACTTTAGCATACAACTGGACTGTAGCCACTTTAACCATGAAAACAAATGTTCTGCTCTGAATAGAGCAATGAGACCAGTTTAATGAAATTCTGGAAGCAGTATCAAAGACACTGTACTAACTCTTCCTCTGTTTTTCTTTTGTTTGCTTTTTTGAAGAGTATAAATTCACAGAGATCTCTATTTTGTGTTGGAATAAACTATGAGCTGCTTTATTTGGTTTTACAGTGGACCATAAATTTATTGATCATGACTCTTTCCAGTAAAAATATTTAGAGCATCCATATTCAATAAATGCCTTTATATATATATAATATATGTTATGTTATCTTTAATATATTTTATACTATATAATGTATATTATATAATGATAAATTATTAAATTTAAAATAATAAAATATAAGGCAGTTTACTTATCTTCAAGGTGAGATATACACTTACAATATGGTTTATCATTATCAATAATGAATATAAATCTACATTTCAAATAATCTTTTTTTGTGAAAAGATTGCAAAATAAAATCGACCCTACATCTTCTCAGCTATTGCTCATCTTTGTTTTTATACCCCATGGTGTGGTTGGTGAGCTCACCATAGGAAGAAGTGTAATGCCACCTCTGCCTTGCTCCTGCTGTCTGCTTCTGCTTACTTTGTGGTATCTCCCTTGGTCCACAGTTTCTTGTCAATAATCTTTCATGCCTTTGTTCTTTGTGTGAGGAATAGTTTAGTTACAGTTTGGTAATAAAAATCTGTAAATCTACTTTCTTGAACATATTCTGCAATCCACTGTAGTATGATGAAAGCTGATGAATGGGTGTGAGTTTCTCTGCTGCCTATGCCAGATTTTCCATGAGGACATCAAGAGGACCATATGACATACACCACCCACTGAAAGATATCAAACAAGGGCACTAGAGTTGGTCTACAATTAAACATTAATAAAGCTTTATTTCTTTCTCACTTGTTTATGAAGAGTAAATGTAAATAAAAGTTCTAGTAATAGTTTTTCTGTACTATGTAGTTTATTTTGCTCATCTCCTAAGGCTCATGCATCTTTGAAGGCTTCTGCTTGGAAAACCAAGGAAACCCTCTTTAACCCACCATTTTTTACTTGCACATATTTCTGCTCCATAGGCACACCAATTGATTGGTTGTCTAAATATATTGCATCCACAGCTAGATATTCCCTAGATGACTTAGTTCTCCCAATTTTATTCCATTTTATAATATAATCAGATTAGTTTTCCAAACTTAATTTAAAAAACCACACTTTCTTTGCTAGTGTTCCAGTCAACAGTCTACAATGGATAGAATTCAACTTCTACTTTCCTGAAACTGCCTTTTTGATGTTGATTAATCTCCTGGATATATCTTTTTGGTTCAAAGATCACCAATTCATGTTTTAATGTATTTTAAAATCTAGATTAATTCTGATTTAAGAGTTAGTATATTTTTATTTCTTTCCAAATGAAAGAATTTTGGTTTGTATCTGTAAAAATAAACTCAATTTAGTAAAATGTAGGGACTATAGTAGCAAAGGCTCATAAAAATAAACAAATTAACTGAATAAATATGTACAATTATCTTTGATTCATCAATGTTTATGTCATAGAAGTGGGTATAATGGAAACATTTACAGATTCAGATTTCACATGCTGTTCACTTCTGTAATCAGAGGAGGGAAGAAATTTGGAATGCAAATATTGCATTGACCTAGGTTTTCATAAAGACATGAACCTGATCTCTAAATAAAAGTTCAGAAATTTAATTTCTGTGACAAACTTTCATATTAATTCACATCCAGAATTTAAATGTTTATTTAACGTGCATACTATGAAGAGTTTTAAAAAGTCTCAATCTCTTAGTGGGTGAATAGATCAAATTTTATGGAACATACATTGTGACTTTTGGTGAAAAGAAATAATTTACATTTTAGAGTTATCATTTTTAAGACCTATTTCAGTTATTTCCTCTATAACAAAAAAGCGATTTTATTCATCAGTGATTCACTTCCCCACTGTCAAGGTGTGAATGATCATTATTCTTGCAGTTACAAGAGGAAAAAGATCTCATATTCTCATATTTTTGACTGTTGGTTTAGTACTTAGGGGGAGCATCTGTTTACATACAGGCATTTTTTTTTTTTCCAGAGAAAGTGAAAGAAAGTTGCAAAATTAGATGAATAACCCTTAGTTTTAGCAAATAAATTCAGTTTTATTTACAATATAGATTTAAGGCTTTCGAACAAAAAAAGTATGTGCAATTGAGAAAAGATAGGATACCATATATTCAATATTTTTAACTAATTTTAAAACAAGCTGCTTTTTGGACTAAAGCATGTTTGCATCTTCTGCCGCCCTAGTTTCAAAGGTATTTCTTGCCATCTCTCCATCCATTAGGCAAAGACTATTGAATGCTCCATTATAAAGAATAAACATTTTTAACAGCTTTCACTTAAATTACCATGACAGGTACTACAGTGCAATGTTGTTAATCTTTTCCTAAAAGCTTAATGTTGCTATTTAGTTGTTTACTAATAAATCAAAGAAAACACATCTTGTCATTTTAAGGTAGACATAGATGGATGAATCTTTAATAACTTTGGAGATGGAGAAAATTTTCTACAGAAAAATAAATGATCATTTGGCTTTAAAAAAAGTATATGGAAACACATACACAGTGCCATAAGTACCATACCTAAAACTAAAGAAGTTGAAATTAGAAGAAATCACATACATGAAAACACTTTGTAACCTGTAAACCAGTGTAAATATCACTCTATCATCTATCTTTGCATTCTTTTAAAATTTAATCTTTTTGCTTCTTTGATGCTTTTTTGAAGGTCAACCAGAATAGAATACTTCTTGGTAGTTTTGCATTTTTGTGTGTGTCTAGTGGCTTTCTAACTCCATTTCAAGGTATTGTGTCCATTTTCTCTGGACATTTGTATATTTAAAATTTTGGTACAAGATTACCTTCAATTTCCTGAAAGTTAAAAATATCTTAGTTTGTAAAAAATTTCTCTGTTTGGTGATGATAATTTGGTATTGCAGACTATTAGGAAATGAGAGAATATTCACATTTAGGCTACTAATTTTATTTTTGTTCCTGTTTCCCTCTCCTGCTTTGTAGTAATTGATGCTGAATAAATAATTAATGAATTGTTGGATGAGTGGGTGAATGAAGCAAAAAATAAGTGATTTTAGAGGATTGAGTCATGAAATGTCATAAAATATCTAAATCTTTTGCAGTAGCACCTGAGTTCTCAACAACGTTTTTTCTTTTTATTGTGAACAAATATTGTAAAATGAAATTGATGGGACTAAATCTATAATATCTTTATTATATCACTATAATTTTATACAAAGATTTGCTTCAGTTTTAGTATTTTGGCTATTTTTTACTCCATGAAAAGCAACATAAATTTCAAAAGCTGGTTATAAGAAGAAAACTTGTCTAGAGCTTATATATAATTCCATTTTTCCATGAGAAGGAGTGAATATTTAAAGCAGTCTTGTATAGTTATAGGCTGATAAAATTTTGGCCTGATAATTACATAATAAGCTGGTGACTTCCCAAGTTATTAAGTTTTTAGAATCATTTTATGTGTTTATTGAGTTTCATAAAATGTTAATGTTAGTTATGAACTATTCAAAACCTCCAGGAATTTCAGCATTTCTCTGGTGTTCAAGAATTAAGAAGATTTAAAAGTCAACATATTGAGCAGGATAAATAATAACAAATTAAATATTTTCATCATTTCAAGGTCTGTTGTCGTCATCATTAATAATAATTTATTGACAGTCTTTTGACATGATCAGATAATTGACAGAATTTATAGAAACATGGCTTTTTATGCAAAACTATATAATTAGTTTAAGAAATAAAGCTATTGATAGTGCTCAGTAATTGTGCCAAGTTTATCGGTAAGAAAGTCCCAACAATTACAAACATTTCAGACATTTGGAAACATTTTGAAATATATTTTTAAATATCTTGTTTCCAGCTCCAGCTTGCCTTGGGTGATCCAGGTCAGACTGCAGGTATGAGACCTTGTCCCTCCCAACCCTTGTTTCAGGAACTCTGAGGATGGGGATGGGGTGGGGTTGGATTTCTTTTTTCTTTCTTTTCTTCTTTTTTATTTTTATTTTTAGTAGAGAAGGGGTTTTGCCCTGTTGCCCAGCCTGGTCTCAAACTCCTGAGCTTAATTGATCCACCCACTTCAGCCTCCCAAAGTGCTGGGATTACAGGTGTGAGCTACCATGCCCGGCCTGGGTGGTAAAGTTTCTTATTAGGACCTCAGAGAATCCATTCTGTAAGTCAATGAAATGGTTTTTTGTGCTCAGTTTGAAACATGTAGTCTGATTTAGGTTTTTGAAGGCAAAGGAGGAGAGTTCAAAAGTAGGAGGGATGGGGTATCATGCTACTTAAATGCTGTAAGAGGCAAAAGGGGCAAAAGGGAGTGCCAGTGGGAATACAGAAGCAGTAGGTAAGTGTTAAGAAGCAACCAGGTTTAGCATGGTCTCAAAGCTGCTAGGAGTAACTCATTTTGCCCCACCATAGAAAAACATTTTATGGTCCTTTCATTGTTCCTTAAACCTGACCCTCTACCTCTTTTTCTGATTTCTGCTTATGATACCCTCTGGGTTTTTGTTTTGTTTTGTTTTACCATGGCTAGAAATGCCACAGTTTTTCTGGTCTCTTACCTTCCACCCCACCAACATAGCCAAATATTTGCCAACACCTGAGGATTTAATGTGACACATCCATTCTTTATTCAGCCATCCTGCATCCTGTCTTTCCTTCCAGTGCTTCCTCATGTTCCAAAAATCTAGCCCCTAAAAATGTTGCTAAATCGATCTACAGCGCAATCTTGCTGATGGCCCTCCTTTGATGGCAGAATAAAGAATGAAATGGTTCAAGCTATATTTAGCCTGATATTCAGGGTCCTCTGTGAGTGCTTGACTGTGATCATGATCAACCATTCTGTTATTTCCTGCTACTCTTTCATGCTACTTTCAACCACTAAGCTGGAATACTCATCATTGACCAAACAATCCCAACATTTAACACTTTATTGGGATAGTTTCTTTAGCCTGGAATTGTCATCTTACTATTTGTTTGAAATGCTACACATTCTTCATGACCCCCTTCAAATATCTTTTTCTTCATAGTGCTAATCTAACTCCTGTACCTTAAGTAAGTGAGCTTTGCTTCTCTTTTAAATGCTTATGCAACAATTTTTCTGAAACTTACCAGATTCGACTTTTTACAATTACTACTTTTATCCATATCATTACCTTTATTTGACTTTAAACTGAACACCTGCTGAACTTTGTGTCTCAGAAGTAATGGTATTTTACATAAGTCAAATAAATGAATGAGAGTTGCATGAAGGAGTAGTTGGAAATAGCTGTCTTTCTACATGACTAGATAATGGACACAATTTAGTTATAGAAACAAGTTTTTAAAAGTAGAACTGTATAAATTAAGAAAATACTATTGATAATGCTCAATAATTGATCCAAGTTTATCATCAAGAGAGTCACAGCAATTAGAAATATTTCAGAGGCTGTGAAATATGTTGAAACATGTTTTTAAATGCCCAGCTTTCAGCTCAAGCTTTTTCCTTTCAGCTCAAGCAAGCCTATGATGATCCAGGTCAGTCTGCAGGTGTGAGGCCTTGCCCCTCCCATCAGATTCAGCAACTCTGAGGATGGGGTGGGGTTGGTCTGGGTGGTAAAGCTCCTTTTTAGGACCCCAAAGAATCCATTCCCTAAGTTAATAAAGTAGTTTTATCCTCTCATAAATGTATTGCCTTGTGAAATCATTTTAGCACAGCAGACAAAAAGGAAATTATTTTGTTAAAATTTTCATAATTATTTTCCAAGGCTATAGTAACATAGTTTAGGGAAGTACTTTAATAGTACATAATACCTGAAAAATCACCTGAGAGAATACAATGTCTCCCCTTGTTCATCTCACAATTTCAAATGTCCTGCTAAGACTGATGTGCTAAAAGTGATTTACAATGATTTTTGCATTTTTTTTATTACTGACTTGCTACAATTTAAAACATCGATCCTTTATGTTTCTTTTAGAATTGTCTTAGTTTAGATTTTGTATTTTGGAGATTTCAATGCAAATGTCATCCAAATAGTATTCTTTCTTACCAAAGTGGGCTACAAAGCATTTTGAGCTGTGTTTATGAAAAGTTTTATTCTCAATATGATTTAAAAAGGTAGAGATGAGAAAATGGCATTGAAGGCTGATAGAACAGTTTGAGCAAAGGTAAAAAATGTGATGGTCATGTGGAAGTTCAATTTCTATTTTTTTTTTTGCCACAGATAAGATGGCAAAAATATAGGAATTCAAAATTGGGACATTGATTATCCCACATTAAAAAGCATAGACTTATAGGTGCCTGAGACCCTTGGAGGGTTTACCAGTTGGGAAATGAATTAATAAAATCTATCTATGTATCTATGTATCTATGTATGTATGTATGTATGTATGTATGTATCTATCTATCTATCTATCTATCTATCTAGATATAGAGATTGCATTGTGAAATCATTTTAGCACAGGAGACAAAAAGGGAATTATTTTGTTAAAATTTTCATAATGATTTTCCAAGGCTACGGTAACATAGTCTAGAGAAGTACTTTAAGTCTACTCTGATGGGTTAGGCTAAGAGACAATAAATAGGAGAATGAGGAGGACTGGGGTTTGGAGATGTGTCAGAGGTAGACTAATATGGGTTCTTGATCCTCAAAGTATTGGCACATCTTCTTCATATTTCTAGTGTGGATGATAAGAAAGAACAGGGAAAAGGTGAGATGGGGAACACAGGAGGGTGAGAAGATGGAAATCTATGGGAGTTAATCCAGATTCTGTCATGGGATCTGAAACATGGACATTGATTGCTATGTAGAGAATTGGAAAGCCGGGCGCGGTGGCTCACGCCTGTAATCCCAGCTCTCAGGGAGGCAGAAGCGGGAGGATAGCTTGAGCCCAGGAGTTCGAGACCTGCCTGGGTAATACAGCGAGACCCCGTTCTCCACAAAAAAAAAAAAAAAAAAAAAAAGAAAAAAAAAAGACAAAAAAGAGAATTGGAAGTTCAGATACAAAATTTAGGAGATAAGGGGATATAAATGTAGATTTAAAAGTCATAGCATAGATCTGAACATTGAAACCCAGGGAAAGAATAGACTTGGCCTGCGACCAGTCTGATTGGTGGTAGGAGGGGACCAATTAGAGGTACTTTCCATTTTTCATCTTCAAAGCAATGGAAAGGGGTAGGTTTGCAAAGGGAGTAGCCTCTGGTCCTTTTGTTACTTGGATGTGGAGCAGGTGGGGTTCCTTTTGATTCAGCTCTAGGAAGTCAGAGTGAGTCAGCTTTAGGTTCCCTGACTCCAGACCCTATTCTAATGCCTCATAGCCACATAGAAAATTTATAGCAATAGGAAAAGGGGTGGAACAAAAACCCCTGAAAGAACAGGTGGAAGAAGAGAAATCGATGATGCTGACTGATAAAAAACACTTAGAGGCAGTATAAGGGGTGGGAACAGCATATATTCCTGTGGAAATGTATAAGGAACAAATCTGGGGCACACCTAGTTAGAGCAGTTAGGCCAGGAGAGCAGCAAAGAAAGTTCAAGTATGGAACTTAGAATGAGGACTGAAAAAAAAAAAAAAAATCACTAGATTTTGCAATGATGAGACATGACAGGAAAGTGTGAGAGAATGGTTGCCTTTGCAAGGTGTGGCCAGAAGCCAGGTAGCAAGGAGGGTAGACAGGAGGAATTCATGCTCTTGGCTGTGAATGACTCATGACGAAGCATTCAACATTTTTTCCATATATTTAAAAATTGTTAAATGTTCTCTTTCAGCTGTTTTTAGGCAGAAAATGAGTCAATTTCCTTTTGTTTAACCCCATAAAGAATGGTCTTAAAATTTTTTAACAGTGTTTTTTTTGGGGGGGGGCTCTTTAAATCCCCCATAGCTCATTTTACTTGTGAGCTACTATACATTAAAGAGGGCCCGATTAACTAAAGAAGATCATAAGGCCATTTTTTCCTTACTTGCCACTAGGTATAAAATTCCAGGAAAGCATTTACTTTCACACCTGCAGCCTTGCATGGCAGATTCACATTTAGTGCATTTCGTGTTCGCCTAACTTTCTTTTGACCTTTGCTCACATTATAATACCTTTCATAGGTTCTCTAAGTGTACATCAGACATGAAAAATTGTTTACAATGGATCTTGAAAATGAGTTTAGTCTTAATCAACTTAATAGGCATTTTTAATGTGGCATGGTATAACCTAAATGTGTACTTATAAAAACCATACAATTTAGAGATGGATTAGTCATCAAACTGGTCAAGTTAGAAAAAAAAAAAATAAGGCTAACTTGGTCTCTCCTACTTATTCAGACCTTCCATACATGGGCTTATGAATCATAAAAGAAAAGGCCAACTGAGCTTGAATTCCATCTTTTTTAACTTAGCGATTTAGAGTATCTCATTCTTTCCTGGTGTGTGTGTGTGTGTGTGTGTGTGTATTTTGCCATCTACACTCTTAAGTTCAGAGCACTTTTTGTACCCTCTCTGATTTCATTCTCTACCCAGGATTATTTTTAGTTATGTGCATATTATCTTCCCTTCTTTGTTATAAACTCTTAGAGGACGAGTCACTGTTTCGCTTTCTCTGTAGCCTCTGTAACATTCAGCCTCGTGCTTTTCTCCAAGAACATACACAAAAAAGAGTTGTTAAAAGAAGTAACCCATTATTTCTTTAACATTACAGTTAAATGTTACCAATAACATTACAGTGTTATTTGTCTCTATTTTGCATGTCTAATTGAGATATATTGATCCTTAAGGATGCTGAAGTTGTCTTTGTTATCTTTTCATCTGCACATAATGTATTGCCTTGCCCCTGGTGGGTGCATCCTTCATGAAACAATGTGTAACTGCTATGTGCAAGGCACTGTGCTGGGCACTCAGATGCACAAAATAAAAACAAGTGATTACTGCTGGGTCAGTGCAAGGCATGGGGCCAGCACATTTTCCTGAGGAGATGTTGGGGTGTGATGGGAACTGGAGGAATATGGAGCATGTCGTGGAGGCAGTTTATAAAATGCCGAAATGTTAGGGATCTTGAAAGCTAGCCTAAGTATAGACCTAATTCTATAGACAAAAATACTTAATTTGATTATTATTTTCTTTTGACATTGCATGTATGTTAATTCCCAAATATCTTTTAGCATAGAGACTGTGGTAGAGATTGGACATTTTCTCATTCCAACATTCATTCTTTCTTTGCTTCTTAGGAGCAGAACCCTGACTTTTAGCTAGACACTTGGCCAGCTGAAACAAAAGTCTATCTATCCCATTCTCCTGCATTTAGGTGTAACCATGCAACATAGTTCTGACCTATAAGATGTAAGTGGAGGTAGTAAGAGACTTCCGGGAAGGCTAACTGAAGAGAGCTGTCTCACCTGAAAGGGACAAGTCTTTGGCATTTCTGTCTTTCTCTTTTATTCTGCTTGTAACGCCAATGTGAGGGCTGGAGCTTCAGAAGCCAGCTTATACTGTGAGGCAATTGGATGATATAATTCGTGGCCTAGAATGCTGAGACAGAAAGATAGAAGTCTGGGTCCCTGATGGAGCTGACCTGCCAGTCCTTGGCTGCTAATTTCTGCATTTCCTCATGTGAGAGAGAAAGAAACTTAAATATTGGTAAGTTTCACTTATTTTAGGATTGCCAGTGAATGTGCCCAAATCTAACCCTCACTAGCACAATGGCTATTTAAAGCATTTTGTATTAATTGCCTTTGGGACATAGAAAAATACTAAAGACATACTAGGTCCTCTTAAGGGATTAAGATATTTAATTTCTTGTCAGTTAAAACATGATAAGTGAGAATGTTATCATTCCCAAGAGTGTTATATTTGGCTATAGAAAAAGGACTCATTGTAAAATATCATTTCTTAGTTCTTGAACTTAAGTAGTGCCTTGTGATGAAGGCTATACCTGTAGTAAAGAGTAGATAGCAGTTTGATTCCTTTCCCAGAGGTATGACATGGACAACTCATCTCTTTTGTGAAAAAGGGGCTGCATCTACTGTCTGGTTGATTGTGAATATTAAATGATTAAATGAGGTAACATAAGAAGTGACATATGTTAGTTCTTATTTTCTCCTTGCCTTTCTCTAAGAACAAGAAGTTGGAAAATTATGAAATAAGCCAGGCTGATCCAGAGAACTAAAAGAGGCATTTTGCTTAAGCATTGCTATTGATAGTTTTCTTGGTATTAGTTTTGCACCTGTTGCCAAAAGTCAGATACTTGAACCCTCAAAATATCTCTGCTTACTTGCCTCCTATGCTGTATTATAGAAAATGTTTACCTTGAAAATTGTCACTAAATTAGATATGCTCTGATTATCATGCATTATATAAACTGATTGTTTTCCTTTTTTTTCTTAAAACTCAAAATGATTCAATGTCAGTACAATCAGGTTCTTCTTAACATACTGTCATTAATACTGATTACTAAGCTGTTTTCTTAACTAGCTTCTCATCTGATTCCATATGGAATTGTAAATGGTATAGCTGTTTTATTGGTATTTAACTTTTATATAATATGTATTAGGATCTTGTGAATTTTTAAGTTTTATAGTCCCAATTTTGTAATTTAATGCAAACACAATGTCTTCTTAAATTCATTTCTAGAAGTTTTCAGAAGTATATATTTTTTCTTAGGATTTTAAATTCATCTGGCTGTCATTATAACAGGTGGCAATAGAGAAGACAGTCATTTAAAATTTATTATTCATCATATATTTAATTAGATATTAATTAATTTTTATAAATCAGAGAAATAGAGCAGAGTCTGGTACAGATTGGAAAACTAGAGGGTGATATGAATAATCAACAGATGGGTTTCAAAAGAGATCTTCATTAATCATTAGCAACTGTTATAAATATTTTAGATTTTTATTAAAGATCTGATGCCAAACATTTTTAACTTTGCATGTTGAGGAGTGAGAGAATGGTGCTTGAGAAATGTTTCATAAAATAAATTTAGAGTCAGCTAGAATTTCAGAACTGAACTTATAAATTAAAGTTTTGTTCACTTGATCAGTAGTGGAATATATCATGTAAATAACTGACACAAGTAGGCATAAACATCATTTCTGAAATCTTGGTTTGATTTTTGTTCTAAATATGCTGCAAGCTTTGTTGCTAAATGTAGATTAATGGGGTATATAAACTTGTCTTCAAAACTTGTCATAAAATGTCTGTTATATGATGTTAACTTATTTAAATAGTTGTGAGACATTTTCATTTTAAGGTGACTATTAAGAAAATATTTGGAGGATGATCACTGTCAGAAAAAACAGATCCTTTCCTTTTTTCCTTTCCTTTCTTTTCCTTTCCTTTCCTTTCCTTTCCTTTCCTTTCCTTTCCTTTCCTTTCCTTTCCTTTCCTTTCCTT
>NC_045444.1:84594530-84722333 GCF_002776525.5 Piliocolobus tephrosceles
TTTCCTTTCCTTTCCTTTCCTTTCCTTTCCTTTCCTTTCCTTTCCTTCTCCCCTTTCCCCTTTTTCCTTTCCCTTTTCCCCTTTCTGTTTTCCCCTTTCCCTTTTCCTCTTTGCCCTTTTCCCTTTCCACTTCCCTTCCCTTCTTTTTTTTCTAGATGAGGTCTGACCATGTGGCCAGGCTGATTTGGAACTGGCGTCAAGTGATCCTCCCACCTCTGTCTCCCAAAAACACTTTTCATGATCACTGGCTTCTACTTATTTTCTCTAACTTCCCTCACATGGTACTCAATCATCATGTGCTCCCTATGTTCGCCCTAAATAATGGATCTTTCTCTTTCCTCTGCTTTGCAAATGATGGTCCCTCTGGCCACAATTGCCTCTCTCCCATTTCTCACTCAGTCTGCCTTTGGCTGGTTAAACCCTATTCTCCTTTAATATCAGCTAAGAGATTAGATCTTCTTCAAGACTACATGGGATACCCCAGCCCAGGGTAGGAGTCTTGCCTGTGTGTAAGGTGCTGTACTCTACTGTAATTGTCTTTCTAAATCCACCTCTAGACTGTAAGCCCCTGAGGGAAGGCCCTGGGCTTCGCTACCACAGCGCTAAGGTCTGTTTGTGTCCCCCTAAAATTTGTATGTTGAAATCTTCACACCCCCAAGGTGATGGTATTGGGAGATGTGGCCTTTGGGAGGTGATGAAGTCAGGAGGGCTGTGCCCTCATGAATGGGATTAGAGGCTTTATAAAAGTGGCCTGAGAAAGCTCTTTTGTCCCTTACACTGTGTGAGGTTACAGGGGAAAAATGCCATCTGTGAACTGGGAAGCAGTTCCTCACCAAGTCTTTGGCACCCTGATCTTGAACTTCTCAGACTTGAGAACTGGGAAGAATAGATTTCTGTTGCTTATAAGCCACCCAGTCTATGTTTTATTTATTAATTTATTTAAATTTTTGTAATGGCCTGAGTGGACTTAGATACACAGCAAACCTTTTACCAGGAGGCTGACACATAGTAGGCAATCAATACGTAAAATAGATGAATGAAAATGAAGAAAATGGTTCATACTCTGCTTGAATGTATGTATTGCATGTAAAACACTAGCTCTGACCACATTTGTTCCTTGTTATTGAACTGTATCGCAGCATGACCAATTTGATTATAACCACCTTTAAGAATAAAGGCAGGCTATTGCTTGATTTATTTAGTCACAGTTTTGGTGCCAGTTGTGAAGATGGCTATAATGGTCCGAATGACACCCACATAGCATTATGTTTTGTCTGTTTCATTTCCATTTAGATAAAACAAAATAAAGATATATTAGTAAAAATACATAATTTTCAAGATTAAGAGCAATACTACTATTTACATATTAATATTAGTTCAATAAATATTAATTCAAATTGTTTTAATGACCGGTGGAATATTTTTTAAAAGATTTAAATAGAAGAAGTTCACAGCAGGGTAATTTACATGGTTTCAATAAAAATTTAATTAAAAGCACACCTTATCTCAGCATTATCACTATTTTAAAAATCAGATTTACAGATATTTAATTGCATTTAAACTTGGGCCAAATGCAGGAGACTAAACATACCACAGAGAAATTACTAGATTTTCTTTTCAAAGTTTAGAGTGGCTTTCTCTCCTTTCTATATTTATCCTTCAACAGTAATAATAAAATAAATTGGAGGAGTTGAACCATGTAATAATCACTCCTTCATGGTTCCATTTAACTACCCTGTCATCTAGGCCTGTCTCCAGCCCAGACAGGCTGGGCACATTTTCAAGCTGCCAGGACACCAGGTGGGACACCAAAGTGGCAAGGCCACCAGGAGTGACAATCAAGTCCGATACGTAAAATCTGCAGCTGGACCCAGACACATCCTCAGGAACTTCTGTATTTGTAGAAAATTTTGGAGGCGACCCTTCAACTCATTTTAAAAATTTTTATTTTTCCCACTCTTTGTATGTCCCTCACCCAACTCTGCCTGTGTTTATTTCCTTTACATTTTATTTTCCTCTCTCTTTGTTTCAATTTCCTAAAATTTGCCTTATCTATACTGCATTATTGCTTCATAGTTAAGGATGTATCATTACTGCCTTAGATAAACAAAGATATCTATTGTATATCATAATGACTACAGATAAAAACAGTATCTTATACTTGAAAATTGCAAAAAAATAAAAGTAGATTTTAAATGTTCTCATTACAAAAAAAGCGTGTGAAGTAATTCATGTTAATTATTCAACTTAGCCATTTTGCAATATATACATATATCAACACATCATGTTATATACCATAAATATATATAATTTTTGTCCATTCAAAAATTTTTTTTAAAAGATGAGCAACCTGCCATTTATAGACTGCAGAGTTGAAGACAGAGCCTACAGCCAGGAAGTTTCAGAAAAATTTCAGAAGAAAGAAATAAGCCTATTAGAATACAGAAATAATTCTACTGATCACTCCTTCACTCTAGCTCACTCTGTGTATTTTGTTCTGAGAAACTGCTCCATGGCAAGAGAGGCTGGGGTCAGACCAGTTGCTGAAGACCTTAGGTGAAGGCACCAGCAGTTGCTGCTGCAGGGAACATGCTTTGGGAGCAGGTGTACCAGGTTTGTGACAGAGCACAAAGTGAGGAATCAGAGACAGGGACCAGGAGAGGAATTTCCAGTCTGGCTCATACTGTAGCAAGAATGGGCCCCTCCAGCTCTTTTGTAGAGCAGGAGTTGGAAAGGAAACCCAGGAAGTATGTTTGGTCATCTGCTCTCTGCCAGTGCAGTACTCCTACGGATTTAACATGCACTACCCCCAACCCAGGAGCGGCTTCTCCTGCTCCATTGCTCCTGGGAATTTCAAGGCTATTTTAATGGGATTGAATATTTTGTCTCTCTCTGATATAACACAGGGGTCAATCAATTGCTGTGCCCCTAGTTCCTCAAGCCAGTGCTGTTAGGTCCCATTTACCACTGCATGCTATGTTTTAGTTATGTCAATTCTGATCTTTAGGGTACAGAGAATGGTGGTTGAGGGGGAGACAAAAGAAAGGAGGATGGGAAGGAGAGGGAAGAAGAGGGAAGTGTGAGAAGGGGAAGAATAAGGGGAGAGAGAAAGAAGGAGGAGAAGGAGCTCTTAACATCAGGGAAGTAACAAAAAATACATTGTATATTTTCTCATTAAAAAAAGTGTACATATGTGTGTGTGTAAACATAAATACATACATATACACACACATACTGAGACACACATATATAGTGTGTATGTTTATATATTATATAATATACATACACACACAAACACACAATTGTTTTAAAAGCAGTTTTTAAATATTTAAATTCTTCTTGAGGCTTCCTTTTTTCTCTTCAAGAATAAAAATCTTTTGCTCCTTTGATAAACAGATAGTCCATAATTTGAACAGATAGCTAGTGAAAAAATAAGTTCATATTCCTCAAAGAGGAGACAGAGAAATTAAGGTGGCACAATTTTTGATTGGGTGCGTTGCATTTTCTATTTTCTCTGTAAGTCTAATTCTGGGCCTGATTCTGGTATCTTTCTCAGAGAAACTACCACTTCCTTTTGTTCGAGAAAATAACTATTAGTTTATTATTAAGAAACAAAATGAAACCCATGCCTCCCCCATCATATTTGTTATTGTATGTTCTTGAAGGTCCCCTTTTCCCTTCTCTCTTTAAGGCTCAGTCATAGCCAGCTCCTCACTGCTGCTGTGTCGGATCCTGTTGCTTCCCTCTGGCCCCTTGGGATTGGGGTGCAAGAGAGGTTGTGGGAGGGCAGTGACACAGGGAAGGGTTACTCTAGCTGGGACTGTTCAGTGCTATAGTTTGTTTCTCTGTCTTCCTATTGCAGTCCCAACATGGTTGGGAAGTACGCTTGTCTTTGACAAATGAAAAAGCTATGCATTCCCATTGAAAACTTCACCAGATAGGATGAGGTTGATGAGTTCAAAGGTCCTCTTCTCCTTCATCACCAGCCCGTGAAAATGAAACTGTTTCAGAGACAGATCATCCACTAGGACTTTTCCTCAGCGCACGGTCACTATGGTGCATTTCTTATGAAAGTTTCGCCAAGCCCATCTGTGACTATTTTCACGAGCCTGTAAGACATGCACAGACATGAGCAGAAAATTCAGGAAGGACACATTAGAGATAGGATTCTATTTTTTAAAACACTCTCTCAGACTGAGCCAAGTGCAGTCATGTGCCACATAATGTTAATGATGGACTGCATATATGATGGTGATCTCATATGATTCTAACAGAGCTGAAACATTGCTATCTGGCGATGCTGTAGCCATCATAATGTCAGTTACAGTGCAATGCAGTACTCATATGTTCCTGGTGATGTGCTGGTGTAAACAAACCTGCACTGCCAGTCATATAAAAGTATTCAATTATGTATAGTACATAATACTTGATAATAAACAATGGTTACTAGATTATGTATTCACAATAAACTACACTTTTATCATTATCGTAGAGTGTAATCTACTTAGTTATAAGAAACAGTTATCTGTAAACAGCCAGGCCATCAGGAGGTATTCCAGAGGAAGGCATTGTTATCATAGGAGATGACAGCTCCGTGACTGTTATTGGCCCTGTAGACCTTCCAGTGGGACAAGATGTGGAGGTGGAAGACTGTGATACTGATGATCCCGACCCTACATAGGCCTAGGTTAATATGTGTGTTTGTATGTTAGTTTTTAACAAAATGTTTAAGAAGTGTAAAAGAAGAAAAGTAGAAAAAAGGTGTAGAGAATAACATTATAAAGAAAAAATATTTTTGCATAGTTGTACAATATGTGTTTTAAGCTGTTTTTATAAAAGATTCAAAAAGTTAAAAAAAGTTTATAAAATAAAAATGCTACAGTAGGCTAAGGTTAATTTATTATTGAAGGAAAAATAATAAATAAACGTAATGTAGCTTACGTATACAGGGTTTATAAAGTCTACAGGAGTATACAGTAATATCCTAGACCTTCACATTCACTTACCACCCACTGACTCACAAAGAGCAACTTCCAATCCTGCAAGCTCCATTCATAGTGAGCGCCCCATACCTGTGTACCTTTTTAAAAATCTTTTATACCGTATGTTTTACTGTACCTTTTCTACAGGTAGATCGGTTTAGATATGCAAATACTTACCATTGTATTACAGTTGTCTGCAGTATTCAGTAAAGAAATATGCTGTACAGGTTTGTAGCCAGGGACCAATAGGCTTTACTACACAGTCTAGGTGTGTAGAAGGCATTGCCATCCAGACAATGATCAAATCACCTAATGGCCTAACTCTGCATTTCTCAGAATGTATTGCCATTATAAGTGATGCACGACTGAATGGAAAAGAAAAGGGCAGTATATTTTGAGTAGTAGAGTAATAAGCCACCATTAAATGGCAGTCGGTGATGCTCTCTTCATTGCCATTCTTCTGCCAGTTGCCAAAAGGAGCAGCTACTGCTCTGGCAATGGACAGATGACCAAGTATGTTTTGGAATTCCTCTTGATCTAGTTACAGAACTAGAATCGAAACCATCTTTCTCATCTAAGAGACTCAGAGAGACAACACCATGCCTCGCGCCTGTCTTAATCTCAGTCCACTTTCCAGTCCCAGCTGTGTTATTATTCCTGGTCTCAACTTTACATTGCTATGCACATGCTTCCGCTCTGACTTCATCCATGCTCGTCCCCACACTCTTCCGATTTATTTGCTGAACATCCCTTTCTATGTCCAGTAACCTCCCATCCTTCCTCAATTCTTATTCTTAAGAGAACTCCATCTACTATCTTAACTGAAAACTTGATGTCCTCTAATAATACCACTTTCTTCACAGCCCCCTCAAGCATGTCCTCAGGGTCACTGGGTAAAGTAGATGTCCACCTTTCTCTTAGTGGCCTTTCTTCATGTTTAATCCACTCTGGCGCAACCCATTGCTACTCTGAACTCCATGTTCCAGCGCTATACCTCATTCCCACCATCTCCTCCCCAAAATCACCAACGATTTTGTATTTCTTCTTGTTTTCTAAAGATTAATGTCATGTTCTAATATTTAATTATCTTGTTGAGCTATTTAAATATTAATAGGGTAGCTATAACAACTTTTTACAGCTTGCTTTCTTATGGCTTCTTGGTAAAGAGAAGGCCAGTTCCTGGCCTCTTGGTTTCTTGATAGCCGTATCTCCTGTGCCTTTTTCTCTTCAGTCAATTGCTATTGTTGTTGCTTCATGGACTTCAACATCAAGTCTGCAGCATCTCTTAATTATTGGCTTTAAACATCTTACATCAATACCAACTCCTCTCCTTTTCTTACTTGCTCAATTTCTCTGCAGCAATTCATCATCTTTGAGACTTCACACGCATTATCTCTACTATTACATCTATTTATTGGACACTTTTTTCACTTCTCTTTTTCCTGCAGCCCAGTGTTTTGAGCTCTGTCTTGACATGTCCTTAACTCCTTGTCCATCTCTTTCTTCATTGCACTCATCTAGAAAATCCAGGCAAGTAAAAACCCACTCATTTGATTTCTTTGTGCCTGAATCTGAGGAGCAGCAGGAATACGGGAAAAAATAAAGCACAAAATTTGGATGATGAAGTTTTACTCCAATGTCATGATCACAACCATTAAATATACAGTCAACATCTCCCTCGATTCTATTTTTATACCCCAAAATGACTCTTCTATACCCTCTTCCTTTTCTCAAAATTTCAATACCCCTACCTCCAGACATTTAGATGTTTACCTAGCCCTGTTCCTTTTCATGGTAAAAAAAAAAAATAGCCATCTTATTGAAATGCCCTATTTTCTTAAGAGCAAATGCACAAATCTTACATCTGCATCTATTTTCTCTTCTTTTTCCATTTAAAGTGGAAGAAGTATCCCTCCAGCTGCCAAAGGTAAATTGTTTCACTTGTCCTGTAGGACATGCCACCTCTCACCTTTCAAATATTTCCCTTCTTCAGTTATTCCCTGTCTCTCTCCTGCATCATCCATTTTCTCATATAGAGTGAATTATTCCTACTGATATTCAAGCACATTCTAGGATTTCTCTTCTCAACAGGTCTCCTCCAATCCCACTAAAACAAATCAATGAAGACTTTCTTTGGTCCTAATATTCCATGTAGCTACTAACTTATTTCACGACCATAGATGGACTTCTCAGAAACTGTATATCAGCGGTCCCTTCCTGCTACCCCAATTCCTGTTTTTATTAAATGTAGCTTTTGCCTCCACCACTCAACTCAAAACTGATCTTGTCACAGTTACAGTAAATTTTGTTTTATCAAAACACAAATTACTTTCTACTGTTACCTTATGTAACCTTTTAGCAGCATTCAACAAGTTGACTGATCTCTCCCTTTTAAAAACACTCACCTTTCTTGGCTTCACTGACCCTGTCACTTCTGGGTCTTTCTCTCATTTCCTTGGTTGCTCCTTTTCAGTTTCCTCTACTAGCTCCTCCTCCAAAATTTACTAGTAAGTTTTGGGGTTCTGTTGGGTTTGCTGTCTTCTCTCTTTACATCCTGTTGGAAAGCCCATCTCTTTTATGCCTTTAAATACCATCCACATGCCAACACTCCCTAAGTTTCCATCTCCAGTCTAGATTCTCCTTAAGTCTAGACTCATTTGTCTTTCCCACATCTACTTGTATACCTTATGGACATCTTAGAATACTCCAAACTGAACTCTTGATCTTCTTAAGCCAGTCACCTATCCAACATGTTTCTCCTCCAGTCTTCCTCATTTGCCACAAGAGCATCATGCTTTTCCCAACTTCCACCTCTAAGTCATCAGAAAACCCTGTTAATTTTACTTTCAAACTACGTTCTTGGATCCCCTCCTTCTCTCCCTCCCTCCCTCCCTTCCTCCCTTCCTTCCTTCTTTCCTTCCTCCTTCCCTCCCTCACTTCCTTCCTCCCTCTCTCTGTCCTGCCTTCCCCTCCTCCTCCCCTCTCTTCCCCTTCCCCTCCCCTCCCTTCCCCTCCCTTCCCCTCCCTTCCCCCTCCCCCTCCTCTCTCCTCCCCTCTCCTCACCTCTCCTTCCCTTCCTTTCCCAACGGAGTCTCCTTTGTGGCCCAGGCTGGAGTGTAGTGGTGTGATCTCAGCTCAACCTCCACCTTCCTGTTTCAAGCAATTCTCCTGCCTCAGCCTCCCGAGTAGCTGGGATTACAGGCACACGCCACCATGCCTGGCTAATTTTTGTATCTTTGTAGAGATGGGGTTTCACCATGTTGGCAAGGCTGGTCTTGAACTCCTTACCTTGTGATCCTCCCACGTTAGCCTCCCAAAGTGCTGAGATTACAGGCATGAGCCACTGTGCCCGGCCTGAATCCTTTTTTCTTTCTACATTTCTGCCTCTATCCTGGCAGTCTAAACCATGCTCACCTTTCACCTGAACACCTGGACAGCAGAAGCAGCCAACTTTCCCTTTTATTTTTTCTTTTTCCATGTAACCTATCAGAAGGATCTTTAAAAAATGCCAATCAGATTATGTGGCTTTGCTGTTTAAAACCTTTTATGTTTTTCTGCTTCTCTGAAATAAAATATTTTGGCTAATGAGACCCTGAGTGATCTGACTTCTGCCTACTCCAGGGTTTCATGTTAGTCTACAGCTCTTTTCCTTGGTCACTATACTTTCCTCACTTTGACTTTTTTACTGTTACATTCCTTAAACACATCAGCTCTTCCTCATCTCAGCCTGTATATGCTTAGCCTTATACCCAGACTGATTGATATTTTCTTAATGTTTCAGAACTGACCTCACATTCTCCAGGTCTCAGTTTTAATGTCAAACCCTAGAGAAATCTTCCCTGACTACATTAGGTAATGCAAATACACCCTTGTTCATCTTCAACACACAATCCTGGTGGTTTGTTTCCTATGTGAGAATTATGATAACTTATACTTACTTCTGTTTTTTCATATACATATATATGGTTAATTTGCTAAGTTCCCCACTAAATTTTAAGTTCCGTGAGGTCAGAGAACCATGTCTGTCTTGCTCACTGCTGAGTCTCCAGTGTCTAGCACAGTTTCTGGCATTTAGTAGCTGCTAAATGAAGTCTATACTAAATTCATCTTGAAACAAGTGGTATTTTTTCTTACATTTCCTCTCTCCACTATATTATACCATATTCAGTAAAAATCTTCCCTTTTTAAAAATATATATGCTCAAAAGAGATTCTATAGATTTTTCTTTAGATAATGGTGATCCCTGACTCTACAAGCTTATATAATAATGCTCTATAATTATGTGCTACTTTCTATTTTAGGGTCTCACAACTATTTAGAAATCATAATTGATGATCAAGCAAATGTGGTGGGACTGGGTCATTAAAATAATTTTACATTTAGACCCGAGCTTCCTTTCTTAAGACCTCTGGTCTAACACACATTGAGTTTCTGATTCAAGACCTGTAGTTGACTGCTTTGTTGAAAAAAAAAATGTAAATCGATAAAAAAAAAGCTTCATAATAAAGATTCATGAGATACTTTTATTGATAGCCTTTTAAAAAATCATAGGGATGGGGAAAATATTGAGAGATAATAATATTTTAATCCAATAATTATAGTCATTTTGCCTGACCACTGAACACCGACTGTGTTCCAGAAGGTTTTTTGCAATCTGGAACTATAGGACTGAAAGTGACATGGTTTCTATTTCATTGTAGAGTTGAGACATGCATATCAACAGGTAATTATAATACAATGTCATAAGTGTTATAGAAGATTAATTTATAAAGTGCTTTGGTACATAAAGAAGGAAACTACTAGCTTTGCCTGAAGAGAGCTAGGAAAGATTCCACAGATGGGACTCTTGGATTGCTATTTAAAAATGGGTAAGTGTGTCAGGTAGGGAAGGTGAAAAAGAAAAAAAGGAAGGCATTCTCAGAAGAGCAGAGAGGCATGGAGAAGGGAAAATGTATAGCATACTACAAGAATGATCACTGTGGTTGGAGAAGAGAGTACTGGGAGGAATGTGACAAGAAATAATATCCATATTCTAGTTGTACTGATTTTTCTGTAAAAAATGATGGAGACTTAGTTTGTGCTATCTGTAACTGAGAAGGCTGTAAAATATGAAAACTTCACTCTACAGAGGTTATCTCCATTACATTTTAGGTTATTATTATGAAAGTTCATAGTCGCAATAATGTTATCATAAAACTGTTTAAATAACCAGACTGAACATTTCCTACTATTTATCTTTAAGAGTAGAGGTCACTAAGTCCCCTCAAACATGGTGGTCTTTTATCTATATATTTCTGCATCTTTAGATAATTTAGGATCTAAATTTTAGGCTATCAATTTCAAGGTTGTTTAAAGATTAAATTTAAAAAAGTTTGGCTCACTAGAATTCCTGCCTATGACTTGTTTTTCACATATGTAGAGTGGGTGGTCATCTGTGTTACATGATGGGATGATTCCAGGAATGTCTTCTTGCTCACATTTTTTTGCAGCCCGTGAGTCACAGTGATAGACATGCCATATTAGAAATTCCTTAGGGTTAAAATATTGTCCCCAAAACCCAGTTTCTTTATCTTTCTTTTCCTTTCTTTTTATTTTTAAGGTGCAAATGGCTTTCTCACTCTCACATTCTGAGGATATTCTTAAATTTTCTTTCTTGACTTCTGCCAAATTTGAGACTCTGAGTGCATCTTTTTTTTTCCTTGAGTTTTTGTGTTCTCTAAATAGTCCTGGTTTCTCTAACCTTTCAAACTCATCCCTAGAAGATATAAGCCAGGGTTTAGAAAACAGGTTTTTATTCAGTCTCCTTTATTTTAGTATGTTGCCTCCCCATAGACTTCTGCATGCCTACTGTCTCCAAGATAGGAGCTGTCTTTTCTTTTTTTCCAGGGAGTCGATCTTCTCTCTTCTGGGTGTGAGATGCTTGGGTTTTTTGTTTGTTTGTTTGGTTGGTTGGTTTGAGAGTTGTTCTACTGGCTCTCAATGAGATGGTGGATGGGGATCTGTCTTCCAAGTTTCCACCAATCCTCCCATTTTTGTTTGCAGCCTGCATTCCTCTTCCTAGAAGTACCTGGCTGCTTTCCATAATGTCCTTTCCAGGCTCTGTATTGCTGATCCTTTTTCACCTTGTGTGCTTCTTCTTTGTCCCTTCAATCCCTTTCCTTTTTGTTAAGATGGCAACCACTTGATGAACTTCTTTCCATCTTTTGTAGTATCTTTCATTGCCTCTCCAGTTGTTTTGATCTTCTGTGATTATAGCAGTTTCATTTCTTTCAGTAGAGCTTTGGGAGGGAACTAAGGTAAATTTCTGGTTTTATGCTGCCATGTTTAATTAGATATCTTCAGGACTATTTTTCTAAAATACGAATATCCTATAAATCTGTGGTCTTATCCTTTCAATGGCCTTGCCTGCATATAGAGTAAAATATAAATTCTTATTAGATGTTTTTCAAAGTACTTCATGATCTGCTCCTTATCTACCTATCTTCCAGTAATTTTCTTTGCCTCCTTCAATTCTGGGGCTCTCATATAATCAGTTCAGGTGTAACTGCCTCCTGGTCTTCCCTGGTTAAATAGCATGGAGAGGTGGAATATGGAAAGACTTTGGAAATCTGCTGGCATATCATATCGTTTGAGCAAGAAGCAATGCAGAACATATAAAAGAGGCTTTTAGGCAGAGGAAAAGGCCTATGATCTCACCACAACCCAAGAGGCTCCAGGATCAGATACAGCAGGTAAAAGGGGGGACACGTAAAAGAGCTAGCATTGAACAGCGGCGTTAATAGAAAGCTTGTTCCCTTTCCCTCATATCCTTTCTCTCCTTCCCGTTTCTGTCTCTACTCTCTCCCTCCAGCCAACCTCTTCTACTTCCTTCCTTCCACTCTCTTTTCCCTTCTCTCTTCACAACTAATGAAATTGTTGGCCCTAAATCTTCACTTCACTGTAATAATATCATACATCCCTTTGGTCTAGGCCTCAAAGTGGGTGAAATATACTTTCTCACCCCTTGAGCTTGAACTTTGTCCTGTGACTTGCTTAGGCCACTCGGACATTAAGGGTACAATGTGAGCAGAGGCTTGAATTGTACTGATGCAGTTGGGCTTGCTCTCTTGTACTTCTGATACAGCCATGAGGATGGCATTCCCTGGATACCAGAATGAGTCATGTGGGGCAGAGCCATCCAAACCAACACATATACCTGCTTCTTGAAGCAGGGCTGCCCAGCCACCTGCAGATGCACAGTCAAGAAATAACTTTAATTGCTAAATGCCACTAAAATGTTGCAGTATCTTTCATTCAAAAAAGGTGGCTGATACAGAAACTGATAGCAAGAGGTGGGGTACTGTCATAAAAACACTGAAATAAATGGCATTTAATTGAGGTCTAGGTGGAGGAAAGATGTGGACACTTTTATAAAACAGAGAAGTAGCAATCCATATTTTGTAGTGGCAAGCATTTTGGTCAAACTATTGCCTGTCATATGAAGAAAATGTATCTAATGAACCTGCAAAGTTTGGTTAGAAGGTATCAGGAGAAGTGTTGAAGGTATCAACTGGCTGTTGCAAACTGAATTTGATAAAATACTACAAGAAAGAAAAGAGCTTAGAAAAGGACTGGTCAATTTTCTTGCAGAATTTAGAGGGAATGTAAAGAGCCAAGAAATTGCAAATTTAAAATAGAAGATTGTTTCTCACCAAATCAATTTTAACAAAATTGGGTATTTTAACACAATCACAAGTTGAAGACTAAATCTGGGGTGCTGCCAGAAAGACATGGCCAGTTAGACATGATCAAACCAAGAATGCGGCTCAAACACCCTTTGTTAAGATTGCCAAAAGGATTAAAATGATATCTAGTAGATTTCTCACAGGACAAAAGGGGTACACAAGAGCCCAAGGGAATGGTCCCAGAAATGTTTGACTCACTCCAAGAGCCCATAAATACAGAATATGGCTTAAAAAGAATCATGGGTATGGCTTTGGTACATGGAGTTGACAGAAATCAAATATGTAAAAATCCACAAAGGTTTTAAGAGAGATGTATAAGCAGCGTCACCACAAGCTTGGAACAGAAAACAGACTGGCTGTTTGAAATGTGAAAAGACCTCTGAGTCTCCAACTTTCTACAGGCAGGAATATATACATTTAATTAATACTACAAATTTCTCCCTAAACTTCTTTAGTGATTTCCCATTAATTTTGATATGCTGTGTTGCCATTTTCATTCATAATATTTTATAATTTTCCTTTATTATTTTTGTTTTAACCCATGGGTTATAAAGAAGTATACTATTTAGTTTCCAAATATTTGAGTTTTTTCTAGATAGCTTTCTATTGCTGATTTTTAATTTAAATCCATCGTGGTCAGAGAACATACTTTGTATAATTTGAATGATTTAAGTTTATTGAGGCTTCTTTCTGCTCAGAGTGTGATCTACCGTGATAAATGTTCTGTGTGCACTTGAGAAGAATGTGTATTCTGCTGCTATCAGGTAGAGTGTTCTTTGTAAGTCAATAAGGTCAAATTAGTTATTGTGCTATTTCCATCTTCTCTATTCATAACAACTTTCTATCTACTTGTTGTATCAATTATTGAGAAGGAGTATTAAAGTGTCTGACTATAATGTGGCCTTTATTTATACTGTTTTCAGTTCTATCAGTTTTTACTTCACGTATTTTGAAGCTCTGATATTAGGTGCATAAATGTTTAGGACTGTTAGGTTATTTTGATGAAGTGACTTCTTTATTATTATGAAATGATCTTCTTTTTGTCCTTGGTAATACCCTTTGTTCAGATATATGCTTTAACTGATATTATGTTAGACACTCCAACTTTGTTTACTGTACATGTGATTTTTCTTTACCCCTATTTTAATTGTTAACCTGTTTGTGTCTTCATATTTGAAGCATATTTCTTGTAGGCAGCATATAATTGCTTCTTTTTAAAAAAAAAAAAAAATCCAATCTGAAGGCCTCCGCTTTTTAGTGGAGTATTAATGTTTACATTCACATTTAAGGTGATTATGTTTGAGTCTATGATCTTGTAATTTGTTTTCTATTTGTCGCTTCTGTTCTATTTTCCCTTTCCTGTTTTCTGTTTTCATTTAGATTATTTTAATTCTTTTTTATTTGATTTTATCTCCTGAGTAACTAATCAGCCATAACTATTTCTTTTATTATTTTGGTGGTTTCTTTGAGCTTTGTAGTATTTATATTTAGTATCACATCTACTTTTAAGTGATGCTATACTACTTAATGTACAGCTTCCAATACTTATAATAGTACTTTTCCATTTCTCTCCTCCTGACCTTTGTGTTATTGTCACATATTTAACTTTTACATATGTCATAAACCACATTCTTACTGCTTTCATTTAAAGAGTCTCTTGTCTTTTAAAGATGTTTATATATTTACCTCTGTAGTTACAATTTCTAGTGCTCTATACCTTGTCTATATTTATATTCTATCTAGTATTTTTTCCCTTTTATTTGAAATATTTCCTTTAATAGTTCTTATTGGATAGGTTCACGGATGAGTAATTCAGCTTTTATACATCTGAAAAATTCTTTGTTTCACCTTATTTTTTTATTTTTTATTTTTATTTTTGAGACAGAGTCTCACTCTGTCACCCAGGCTGGAGTGCAGTGGCGCTGTGTTGGCTCACTGCAACTTCCATCTCCTGGGTTGAAGCAATTCTCCTGCCTCAGCCTCCCAAGTAGCTGGGATTACAGGTGCCCACTACCATGCCTGGCTAATTTTTATATGTTTAGTAGAGATGGGGTTTCACCATGTTGACCAGGCTGGTCTCACACTCCTGACCTCAAGTGATCCATCCACCTTGGCCTCCCAAAGTACTGGGATTACAGGTGTGAGCCACCATGCCTGGCCTCACCTTCATTTTTGAAATATATGTTCACTGGGTAGAGAATTTCAGGTTGACATTTTTATTTTAATAATTTTAAAGAAGTTGTTCTACTGTCTTGTCACTTGCCTTGTTTCTGACATAAAATTTGCTATATTATTTATTTTCTTAGTATAATATTGTTTTTTTCTCTTTTTTCTCGACTAGTGATTTATTATTGGATGTCAAATTTAATATTTTTATCACAAGTTGTGAACAGTTTAATTATGCTGTGCCTTTATGTAGTTTTTTTTGTGCTAGAGTTTCATTGAATTGGATTTATGGGTTTATAATTTTCATCAAATTTGGAAAAATTTCTACCATTATTTCTTCAAATATTCTTCCGATTTTCACCTTTCTCTCTCTCTCCAGCTTACTGATACTCTTTTTTATTTGATTTTCATTTTGTATAGGTTCCAATACTATGTCTTCAATTAACTACTCTTTTCTGCAATGTCTAGTCTGCTGTTGATCCCATCTAGTGCATTTTAAATTTCATACATTATAGTAGTTACCTCTGGATGTTTGATTTGGGTCATTTTTATATCTTCTATATCCCTGTATAACTTTTTGAACCTATCGAATATAGTTATAATAAATGACTAACTATTTTTGTCTGCTTCTGTGTCAGTTCTTGGGTGCTTTTGATTGATAGATTATATTTCTCATCATGGTTTCAGTTCTGCTTCTTTTCTTGACTGCTAATTTTTTATTGGATACCAAACATAGTGGATTCTGCCTTATGGGTGCTGAATATTTTCATATTTCTTCAGACATTCTTGAGCTTTCTTCTGGTATACATATATTATCTGGAAACCACTTGATCCTTCTAGGTGTGGTTCTTGCTTTCAAGGCTTGTTAGGTAGGACCTGACCAGTGCTCAGTCTCTTACTGATTGTTACTACTGAGACAGAATCCTTTTGTTTTCTCTGTCGAATTTCCATGAACCATGAGATTCTCAGAGATGGCTGTTAGTAACAGATACTGTTCTTAGTCTTGTAGGGGTCTGGACACTGTTTCTCTAATCCTTTCTGGTAGTTCTTTCCATATGCTCATGTAGTTTCCTCAAACACAGGTGCAGATCCACACTGAGCAGAATATTCAAGGGATACCTTCTTCAAATTGATCCACAGTTTATTTTTACAGAAAAGTAAGTTATAAAATACATATGCCAAATTCATTTCTCAAAAATAGATTGTATGCTAAGATACAACAAAATATTTTCAATGGATATTTCTGGGTGGCATTTTTTTTTTTTTTTTGCTTTTTTATATTTTTAGCAAATGGTTTTATAATCAGAAAATCACTTACATTAAATTAAAAACGGCTGGGCACGGTGGCTCATGCCTGTAATCCCAGCACTTTGGGAGGCCGAAGCGGGCAGATCACAAGGTCAGGAGATCGAGACCATCCTGGCTAACATGGTGAAACCCCGTTTCTACTAAAAATACAAAAACAAAATTAGCTGGGCGTGGTGGCGGGTGCCTGTAGTCCCAGCTACTCAGGAGGTTGAGGCAGGAGAGTGGCGTGAACCCGGGATGCGGAGCTTACAGTGAGCCGAGATTGCACCACTGCGCTCCAGCCTGGGCTGCAGAGCGAGACCATCTCATAAACAAACAAACAAACAAACAAACACACAAATTAAATGCTCCTTCTTAAGGTGGCTTCTCCAGTTTCTCAAAGTTAATTGTTTCCTTCATTCTGCATTAATTTCTATTAGGGAATCCTTATGATTAGTTTACATTTTTCTTTCTCTACCACTCTACTCTGAGCTCCTTCAAAGTAGTTACCAAGTTTTACCAAGTTTTGTTTAACTTTATGTCCCCACTGTCTGACATAGAACAGAATTGTTGGATATTAAAAGAACCCTTAATAAGGTAAAACTCAGAACCCCTATAGAAGCAAATTTCATTTATTTTACCTTTTATTTTAGGTTCAGGGGTACATGTGCAGTTTTGTTATATAGGTAAATTCATGTTACAGGAGTTTGCTGTATAGATTATTTTGTCACACAGGTACTAAGCCTAGTCCCAACCTTTTATTTTCTGATTCTCTCCCTCCTCCTATCTTCCATCCTCAAGTAGGCTCCAATGTCTGTTGTTCCCTTCTTTGTGCTCATGAGTTCTCATCATTTAGCTCCCATTTATAAGTGAGAGCATGCAGTATTTGGTTTTCTGTTTCTGAATTAGTTTACTAAGAATAATGGGCTCCAACTCCACCCATTTTCCCTCAAAAGACATGATCTCATTCTTTTTAATAGCTGCATAGTATTCCATTGTGTTCTTTATCCAGTCTGTCATTGATAGGCATTTAGGTTGATATCATGTCTTTGCTATTGTGAAAAGTGCTGCAGTGAACATTTTCATGCATGTATCTTTATGGTAAATTGATTTTTATTTATCTGGATACATATCCAGTAATGGGATTGCTGGGTCAGATGGTAGTTCTCTTTTTAGCTCTTTGAGGAATTGCCATACTGCTTTCCACAATGGTTGAACTAATTTATGTTCCCACCAACAGTATTTAAGTGTTCCCCTTTCTCCTCAACCTCACTAGCATCTGTTATTTATTTATTTATTTATTTATTTATTTATTTATTTATTTATTTTTACTTTTTAAGAGTAGTCATTCTGACTGGTGTGAGATGGTATCTCACTGTGGTTTTGATTTACATTTTTCTAGTGATCAGTGGTATTGAACTTTTTTTCATATGCTTGTTGGCTTCATGTATATATTTTTGGAAAAGTGTCTGTTCATGTTCTTTGCTCACTTTTTAATGGAATTGTTTGTTGTTTTCTTGTACATTCATTTAAGTTCCTTATAGATGCTGGATATTAAACCTCTGTAAGATGCATAGTTTGCAGAATTTTTCTGCCATTCTGTAAGTTGTCGGTTTACTTTTTTTGACAGTTTCTTTTGCTGTGCAGAAGCTCTTTAGTTTAATTAGATCAAATTTGTCAATTTTTGCTTTGGTTATAATTGCTTGTTGCATCTTTGTCATGAAATCTTTGCTTGTTCTTATGTCCAGGATGGTATTGCCTAGGTTGTCTTCCAGAGTTTTCATAGTTTTGGGTTTCACATTTAAGACACAAACAAATGGAAAACATCCCATGCTTATGGATAGAATCAATATCATTAAAATTGCCATGCTGCCTAAAGAAATTTATAGATTCAATGCTATTTCTATCAAACTACCAATAACATTCCTTACAGAGCTAGAAAAAACTATTTTATAATTTATATGGAACTAAAAAAAGAGCCCAAATAGCCAAGGCAATCCTAAACAGAAAGAACAGAGCTGGAGGCTTTACATTACTTAACTTCAAACTATACTACAGGGCTACACTAATCAAAACAGCCTAGCATTGGTACAGAAACAGATACATAGTTCAATGGAACAGAATAGAGAGCCCAGAAATAAGGCCACACATCTATGACCATCTGATTTCTGACAAAGCTGATGAAAACAAGCAATGAGAAAGAACTCCCTATTCAAAAATGGTGGTGTGATAACCATTTAGCCATATGGCATATACTGAAACTGGACCTCTTCCTTAGATCATATATAAAAATAAACTCAAGGTGGATTAAAGGCTTTGATCTAAAGCAACAACTTTTAGTAGGTGGTAGATGGACAAGTATTTGTGGTATTAAAAAGGCATATTCCGGCTAGGCATGGTGCCCCATGCTTGTAATCCTAGCACTTTTAATGGCTGAGGTGGGCAGATCAGTTGAGGGCAGGAGTTTGAGACCACTCTGGCCAATATGGTGAAACCCCATCTCTACTAAAAATACAAAACTTAGCCAGGCATGGTAGTGGGTGCCTGTAATCCCAGGGAGGTTGAGGCAGGAGAATTGCTCGAACCCCGGAGGCAGAGGTTGTAGTGAGTTGAGATTGTGCCACTGCACTCCAGCCTGAGCAACAGAATGAGACTATGTCAAAAAAAAAAAAAAAGGGGGGGGGGGCATATTTTGTGTTGTAACATAATTTTATATTTAGAAAGTGAAAAAGATGAAAATTATAGAAGGTGAAGTTTGACAAATTATCTTGGGTGGTGGTAGTGGCCTGATGTGTCTTCAGTAGGGCAGGCCACACTGGACAGGTTACAGAATTGGAGATTGAGTATAGGCAGTGTGTGTATGTGTGTGTGTGTGTGTGTGTGTGTGTGTGTGTGTGTGTGTTCATATAGTATTTTCATTTATGAAAAGCAGGGCTGGCTGTGGAAATGCTGCTCCTAGATTTGCCTTAGAGGGAGAAATTCTAGTTGAAATAAAGATAATTCTGAGCCTCCTGAGTTCTTGGACTTCTTGTAGCGTCACTCCATGCCGGTTTTAAGGGGTGTGGTATGTTTCTTCTATGTAGATTATGGTCTAACTGGGGTTAAAATTCTTTCCTTGTAGCTGAGGTACTTCATACGTCAGATGGCTTGACTAAAGACTTAAGAGGATTGAAAAAGCACACATAAGGAGTCTGCAAAGTTGTCTTTCTTATTCTTCCACAGCTAACTGGCTCCTATCCAACCACATGAAATTTTAGGATTGAAAAAAAAAGCCCTCCAGGGACCTCCATTCATTCAGCATCCAACCCCAACACCTACTTCTACCTCATTCTGCCTTTGGGGTTCAAGCTCTTTCTCCCAGGCTTGGCCTCTGGTCCAAGATATAGTGTCCTTTCCACCACCTGACACCAGAAGGGATGTTACTCCTGGTAACATTTAGGTGATATCCTGCTGCTCAACTGTAGGGATATGGATTTATTTTTGGTACAAGTTCAAAATCAAAATCAGAAATATCAACGATGTTGAATGCAGTGTTCTGAAGCAAGGATTGAGTAAATACTAATAGAGTGACTCTCCTCACAGCATGCATTGTCATTACATAAAGGAGAGCAACCATATTATTTTATTCATGATTCCACAAACATAGTTTTGATGCACTCATGTGTTTTTTCCTGGTATTTGTTTCCACTCTCTAACACACCTCTGTCTTGGCAAGACTTTTATTTCCATTGTCTCAAAAATGCAGAGAAAGAATCTGAAGCATTACTGAGCCAGGGTAAAAACAGAATATGATGTCACATGGAGTCAGCTTCTGCTTGCCCAGGTGAGGTCTGTGGAACGAAAAGGACACCGGTTTTACTGCACCATAAAGACGATGAGGCAGGAATGTGCATGTGTGGCACAGCTCTGCCTCTCAGAGTTCCCTGTAACATACCATGGTGCAGGAAGTACAGAAAACTTTGGGGGTTGGGAGGGGTAAAGGTGTTACTTCCTGATGCCCAGAGTGGTTCCAGAATGGGAAGAACATTTTCCAAGGTTCAATGGTGGCATGACTGTGGGACATGAACAGGCCTTGCAGTTGAGAATGAAAATCTCCAAATATTTTGAAGTTCTCTGCCTTTTAATTATTTAAATCCAATGCTTGTTATTTGTGATCATATCTGATTATGGTTATAAAATGAAGCTATAGCTCAATACAGAACAAATTTATTTTTCTGATTTGAAGGGCACATTTGAAACACAGTGCAACAAGCAAAATAAAGAAAGTAAATGGGAAGTGGATATATATTGAAAATAGCTTTCGTGGTTTATAAATAGTAGTCATGTAATTAGCCCAACACACAAATGCAACATAATTAATGCTATTAACCAAAATGTATGTTTCAAAATATCTAGGACAATTGTATAATTATAATGTAATTGAAGCCACTTAAACAGAAACTTTGCCCTTTCCTTTTGGTCTCAGGTATTCTTTTAGTTGTTGCACCCATATTTTCTGATTTTAAAGAGTAAAATATGTTAAGGTGTCTTAAGTCACTAGACTTCTTTTGCTCTGATAAACTGACTTACATTTAGCTTGTTATTACATAGTTGTTACTGTGATTCATATTCACATAAAATTCACACTAACCAAATACATATGTATTACTTTGATGAAATGTATCAACATTATATGAAAATTCCAAATGCATGTATAAAATAGATAATAGTATAGGTACTATAAAAGTCAAGATTTTTACGGTTAAAACTATGTCAGCATTTTCATAATGTGTTGCTATTTCAAAAATGTAACTTGATAAAAGATTTTTATTAAGATTTCATGTGGTTTTTGAGCTTTCAACCAGAGCAATTTTTAAAAAGTGATTTTTCTTAGTCAGATTTGACATTTCTCAATAGTAGACAGGCATAAAAGGAGGGCCAATTTCCTTACTGTGACGGTCACTTCAAATGCCTATTGTTACTGAAACACACTTGCAGACAAAAATAAATAAGCAACAAAGAGTTACTTGTGTCCTTGGATCCATGTCATGGGTGTCTTATGGGGGAAACAACTTATCCAATTACGAGGCTCTTGACTGTGCTCCAAAAGAGAATCAGCACATTTCCTTTGTTGCTACATTCTTCTCTTTACCTAGACTTTCTCCAGACTATCCTCCTATTTTTCTGTTTCAAAAACCATCATTCTATGAAGTTTCGCCCTGTTGAATCCTCTCAATTGAAAGAGCCACCTCCCTAAAACCATAAAGCCCTTTCTATTATTGAGATTTGTTTGTTTTTAACACACATTTCCTACTTTTCTTATTTCTGCTTTTTTTTTTTTTCTTTCTGAGATGGAGTCTCACTCTGTCACCCAGGCTGGAGTGCATTGGTGCGATCTCGGCTCACTGTAACCTCCACCTCCGGGTTCAAGCAATTCTCCTGTGTCAGCTTCCCGATAGCTGGGATTACAGACAAGCACCACCAGGCCCAGCTAATTTTTGTATTTTTAATAGAGATGGGGCTTCACCATGTTGGCCAGGCTGGTCTTGAACTCTTGACTTCAGGTGATCCGCCTGCCTAGTCCTCCCAAAGTGCTGGGATTACAGGCCTGAGCCACCACATCCAGCCTCTCATTCTTGCTTTTGAAGACAGGGGCTTAAATGAGTTTCCCCAGCTTTAAAATCCTAGTAACATAGCTCATTGCCTTATGTATATGCAGATTTGATACCTCTTAGGCTCCCAGGTCTTGTTAGTTGGAATTGAAATTTTAATTATTATTTTTTGTCTTTTCTTTTTGCTCCTATTTCTTCAGCGTTCTCATAGCGTGTTGTTCAGATCACTGTTAGAGCACTTGGCCAATTACAGGACTCTGCACTAGAAGTTTTGGAAGAGTAGGTCTGTTTGACCTAATTTGGCTTTGTCATTGGTCTACTTCACCTATGAATCAGAGGCTAATACAAAACAAAACTTCTCAACCTAGACCTCATCCTGGCAACTGCTTGGACTCTTCTCAATTGGCTCTGCCCAAGTTGTTGCTACAGGAGACCAACTTGAGGTCACTGGTCTAACTTCTCACACTCAACCACAGAAGGCATCTGCAGAACTCACCATGCACCACCTTCTCTCCTTCAAGGGGGAAATAGGTAGAGACCAAGCCTGAAGCCTCTTTGTATTCCCAGAACTAAGGACATGGCAAAAACTTGTTAAATATTTCCTGCATAAGTGGAATAATCCACCAATCAGTTAATTGAGACTTGTTTGTCTGTTCTTTCTATTAATTAATATAATGAATATTTAGAATGAGGAACTGTTTCTCTGGCCATGAGGCAAAATAAATAAGAATTAAATGCATAATTCTATCTGTATTAGCTCCATTCACCAACCAAATGAACTTACCATGTACAGACTGTTCCGCAGAAGGTGTTAATTCACAATGATTCAAATTAACATTAATATTTGCAGACATTGCCTTTCATTTATCTTAGCTCATTTACTTTATCACAAAATAAAGCCGAGTTAAATATTACTATATGTGCAAAAAATTTAAAGTGGTTATGTATTACAGAAAGCCTTATAAAGCATTAATCTTCATTACTGAGGAGACATTTGCTAATTCCCTTAAGGATACACCACTTGAGTTCCAAGATTCCTCAAGGGAAAGGTGTAAGCTTTGAGATGTAAGCATCTTACATGTTACTCAAATAAAGGATTTCTTCTAATAGGTTTGAAGATAGAGTCCAGAGAAAATGGGAAATGTATATGCAGTTGATCAATGGAATTGATGACCCTAATTTTCCACATCTTTCTATAGCCATACCCTTTGTCATCACTGTTAGTCCATTTTACATCCCTATAAGGGAGTATCTGAGGCTGGGCAATTTATAAAGAAAAAAGGTTTAGTTGGCTCACAGTTCTGCAGGCTGTACAGGAAGCCTGGTGCTGTTACTTGCTTAGCTTCTAGTGAGGCCTCAGGGAACTTTTACTCATGGTGGAAGGAGGCAAAGTGGGAGCAGGCACATCACATGGTGGGAAAGAGAGCAAGAGAAAGAAGAGGGAAGTTCCAGACTCTTAAGCAACCAGTTCTCATGTGAACTAACTGAGCAAGAACTCACTTATCTCTGAGGGACTGATGTTAAACCATTCATGAGGGATCTGCCCCGTGATCCAATCACCTCCAACAGGTCCCACCTTCAATACTGGGAATCACATATCAGCATCAGATTTGGAGGGGACAAATATCCGATCCACAAAACCACTCTCCCACACTTATCTAGAACTTGGCCACAGAATTTTCTTTGGCCAATGAGACAATTTGACATAAGTGGCTTGAAAAGTGTTTGTGGATTTCCATGTATTCACTTGGACATTTGTCATTACCGAGAGAACACACTTAGACTAGCCTGCTGGAGGGATGTTAGAGGGTAGAAGAGGTCAGGGTTGTCCTAGCTGAGGCTGTACCAGACCAGCCACTGCCAGTCCACCTTCAGCTGGCTAGACACAAGAGTGAGCACAGCCAATATTTATTAAACTAAGCCTTGATCAGCAGAACTTCTGAGCAGAGCCATAGCTTTGTGAAAAATAATGAATGATTGTTGTTTTAAGCCATAATACTTAGGACACAGTATTATTGTAGCAATAGGTGACTGATATAGTGGCTAATTTTTCTGCAAGACTATGGTGAAGTATCCAATTTATTGCAAGTACATAGTGAATTTACATTTTATATTTTTCAACAATTTTAGTAGAGGGGAGGCATACATGTGAAAAATTGAAATGGAAATTAAAAGTAAGTTTATTTTCAAAAGGAATAAAATAATCTGAGAAAATGAGAGAATTTTCAGAGTCAGTATATTGTCTTGGTAAAACAGGCTCTGGAGGAAAATCATATGGGCTAGAGTTCTGGTTACAAACCTGAAAAGCTGTGTGATCTTGATCAATTTACTTAATCATCTCTCTATCCTTCCTTTTTTCATCTGTAAAACTGGAATATCTATTGATGGTTGATGGCCATGAAAATTATGAGGAAATTATATCTATATCTATATTTATATCTATCTATCTATCTATCTATCTATCTATCTATCTATCTATCTATACTTAGATGAGTTTTGACACTTAATAAGCAGTCAATAATGTTAGCTAGTATTGTGTAACAGGTGAGGCATAAAATAAAGTAACATCAAGTCATTACTATGTAGCAAGCTTCAGGACACAATGTAGAACTTCAAATAGGGGAGAGTTTTCTGACCATGATCAATGGCTTATTTGTTTTCTAGATATTTTTCAAAGGCTTGTATCAATTGCAAAATCATTAAATAATATAGGAATAGTGGGCTATAGGGAATGGTAAACCCAGATTCAGATTGTATGACAATGGGCCAACCATGGAGCCTTCCTGGAATTCAGTTTCTTCATCAGTAAGTGAGGTCTTGGTTGAACAAGGTGATCTGTAGAAGCTGCATATTTTGAAAATCCATTATGTCTAAACCTATACCTTAGTACCAAAGTACTTTGAATAGGCAAACTGATCTCATGTCACAATTGTTAATGAATGACTTTTTTTAATGCATTAGTAGTTTAAATGGTGAGTAGTTTTGTGAGAAAGAATAGCAGTGATAATATTTTAAGTAAGAATACACTGTTTTATACAAAGACAAAGAATATAATATGTATTGGGGATGTTTCTTGAGGATCTACATCATTCCTGATACTGTGGTAGATTCTGAGGACTAACAGATAAAAACTCATTCCTATAGGGTACCTACAGTGCAGTGGGAAGACAAAGAAGTAAAATCTGTGGTAACAAGGACACAGACCAACAAGGGGTAGCAGAGAAAGAGAAAATAAATCATATTTAAAACAAAAACAAACTATTTTATTTTATTCTTTAGCAATGTTAGTTTTGTTGATTGAGATGAGAGAAAATCCAGATTTGTTGTGTTTATGGCCACTAGAACATAGACTATCCCACAATTTTTACTTGCTTTTAAATTTTTCCATAAAAGCATAAAAGTGGAGAATTTTACCCCTAAACAAAAAGTTGTATATATTTTAACAAAAACTAAAAATAAGGTGTGCTTATTACTGAAGTTCCTGTCTCTCAGCTTTATACCCAGTTTTGCCCTGTAAGACTCTGCCTATAGAGGGTGCTATAGGAAGACTGGGAAGCTGGAGGGGAGCTGTGAGCTTCCTGCTCTAGTAACATCCAAATCCAGTTTGCAACTTTTCCAACATGTACAGAACCAGCTTTTGCATGTCCCAATGCAGAGATACCTCCGCTAAACAGCACTCCTCAACAGACATCTGCATTTGAGCCCCACTGGGTCCTTCCTCTAAGATTTTAATAATCTCAACCTTTAAAGTTTTTTTCCCCAGTCCCTCGGCTAATAGCGACTTTCTACAGTTGCTATTTCTGAGATACCATATGGTTTTCTTTTTGTTCTTTCAATTACATAGTTAACAACTTTGTACCTTTGTCAATTCTTTATATTAAATTTTCTATGTACAAAAACTGCTGTGGCTTCTGTCTCTTGACTGAACCTGACTGAAACCAGGAACAAAATAAAAATCTTAACAATATGTTTAAAAACTGTTTGCAATTGAAATATAACTTGCATACATTAAGTATGTGAATCTTACATGTTAGATAGATAAATATACATATAGCTAGTGTAGCCATCATCTGGATTAAGATATAGAACATTTCTAGCACTAAGAAGCTTCTTTGTATTTCTCCCAGTTAATATTCCTTGCAAAGGTAACCATTATTGAACTTTATATTAATGGAATCATGCAAAATGAAATTTTGTGTGTCCGGCTGAACATCTTTTGAGATATATTGATTTTTCTGTGTGCTCTCTTTTACCAGTGTGATGTATTGCATTGTACATATATCAATTTATTTATCCATTTTCTTGTTAATGGACAATTGAATTGTTCTTGCTTTTAAGTTATTTTGAATAAAGCTTTTTATAATACATCTTGCAACAAGCTTTTGGTGAGCATAAGCACTCATTTTGGAGTATATAACCAGGAATGGAATTGTTAGGCCATGGAATACATATTTATTTAATTTTGGTAACTATTGCTACACAATTTTTCCAAAGGGGTTGGGCTGATGTATAATCCTTCCTGTAATGCCTGAGAATTCCAGTTGATCCACATCTTTGCCATTATCTCTTTAAATATTGCTTGTATCTCAATCTTTCCTTCTCCCAGGAAATGAATAAATGAAGGTTAAAGTTTGTATTCTATGTGTTACCTGAGCTGTGTTCTTCTTAAAAATATTTTATTTGCTCTTCTTTGAGCTTACTTCTTCAGTCTTCTGTTGTATGCTGTTAAACTCATTCAGTGAGTTCCACATTTCAGATTTTTTGTTGTTCAGTTCTAGAGTTTCCATTTAACTGAAATTTTCTGTTTGAATTCTCCATGTTTTCATCTATATTATACATATTTTAAATTTGTTTTAATATATTAATCATAGCTATTTAATTCCCCCCATCTGATGACTCCTTTTTCTGAACTATCTGTGAATCTATTTTTTCTGTTTTGATTGAGTTATGTGCATTGTTGAAACTACATATATTGAGTTTAGTCACCACTTAAAATATCTTCTAAAAGATTACTCTGTGATTTAGTGTTACAATGCAAAGTTATTGTGTATTTAGCAATGAATAGTGCAGTGGGAAGAATCAGTGTTTGGTTTCATTGATTTTTGTCTATTTTCACTTTCATGAATTTTGATTTTTACCTTTATTATTTCCTCTCTTCTGTTGGATTTGAATTTAATTTGCTCTTCTTTTTCTATTTTCTTAGAACAGATGCCGATTTGAAACCCCCATTTTCCTAAGGTGAGTACTTTATACTACAAATTTCATTTTTGATCCACGGGTTATCTATAGAAGTATATAGTTTAATCATCAAATATTTGGAACATTTTCACTTCCTTTTTCTTTTAATGATTTTTAGTTTAATTATATTGCAGTCCATGAACATACTTTGTAAGGTTTCTATTCTTTTAAATATTTTAAGTATTTTCTTTTTGGCCCAGAATATGGGTTATCTTACTTACTGTTTAATGTTCACTTAAATAGATGTATATTTTGATGTTTTTAGGTGGAGTGCTCTGTAATTATCAATTAGACAAACTGGTTGACTGTGTTCTCCAAATCATCTATAAACTGACTGATTCTCTTTTTATTTGTTCTGCCAATTGCTTAAAGAGAATTAAAGAGAATTATCGAAATCTTAATTAGGAATTTGTCTATTTCTCATTTAAGTTCCATAAGTCTTTTCTGCACATATTTTAGAGCTCTATCATTATGTGCATACTCATGTAGGATTCATATGACTTCTTGGATAATTGACCACTTTGTCATTATGTAATGTCCATTGTTGTCTCTCATAATATTTCTTATTCTGAAGTCATTTTATTTGATATTAATTACCCCAGCTTTCTTTTATTAGTATTTGTGCTCATTATATATATGTGTATGTATATATTTCTATTCTTTTACTGTTAGCTTATCTTTATATTTAAAATAGGTTTCTTGTAGTCAGCATTTAGTTGGATCTTACATTTTTATTTAATCTGATATCTCTATCTTTAAACTGGTAGTTTAAGCCATTCACATATAATGTGATTATTGATATAATTGAATTAAAATAATTACATTGCTAGCTATTTTCTATTTTCTGCCATCTATTCTTTGTTTCTTATTTTCTTTTTTTAAAAAAGAAAACTTGATTTAACCGAACATCTTCATGATTTTTATCTTCTCTATTGACTTATAATATTTATATCTCTTTTAAAAATTAATGGTTGCCCTGAAGTTAATAATAAACATACTTAATGAATCAGAGTCTATCTTCGAATATTATGCTGCTTTATGTATATTGTAAGGAACTTATAACAGTATGCTTGATTTCTTTCTCCTATTCTTTTTGCTATTGTCATACTATTGTCATATATTTTAGTTGTATATTTTCCATAAAAATACAATGAATTACAATGGTATATTTCTGTCTGAAAAACTACTTTTTATAATTGTTATAAGGTTGGTCTTGGCACTGAATTTTCTCAGTACTTATTTACCTGAAATAATTTTTATTCTTTTTTGGAAATATATTTTTGTTTGTTATAGAATTCTGATTGACATTTTTTGTTGTTGTTTAAAACTCTATATTTTAAAGATGTAGTTATTATCTACTAGTTTGCAAGATTTCTAAAGAGAAACCTGCTATAATTATTTATTATTATTATCATTATTTTTGAGACAGCATCTTACTTTGTCATCCAGGCTGGAATGCAGTCATGCAATCATGGCTCACTGCAGCCTCAACTTCCCAGGCCCAAGTGATCCTCCAACCTCAGCCCCCAGATTAGCTGGAATCACAGGTGTGCACTACCATGTTTGGCTAATTTTTAAATCTTTTTGTAGAAATGAGATCTTCCTACATTGCCCAGGTTACTCTTGCACTCCTGGGCTCAAGGGATCCAGCCTCAGCCTCCTAAAGTGTTGGGATTATAAGCACGAGCCACCACATCTGGTTATTGTAATTTTTATCTCTGTTCTGCTGTTGGTAATTTGTCTTTTTTGCTCTGGCTGCCTTCAAAATTTTCTCTTGAGCTTTTGATTTTGGTATTTTTAATATAAAATTCCTACACAGTTTGTTTCTTTGTATTTATCTGATGGGTAGTCTTGAGCTTATTCAATCTGTGGTTTGGTATCTGTCATTAACATTGGAAAATTCTTGGCCATTATTTCCTCAAATTTTTTAAAATTCTGTTTTCTTTTTCTTTCTTTTCCTTTTGGGATTAGACTTATGAATTCTAATGAATATGTATCTTAGATCAGTTGATATGTTGATATTTTTACACTGCTTTTGTACGTTGTTGTTTTATTTATTAACTTTTCTATTCTTTTTGTTTGTTCAGTTTAGGTAGTTTCTATTGACCTGTCATCAAAATATCAACAAGTTCACTGATTGTTTCTTTGCCTATGACAGGTCTAAGGATGAGCCTGTAACGGACATTAATCATATCTGTCATATTTTAATTTCTAGGATTTGCAATTGATTCTTATAGTTTTCATCTCTTTCCTGGAATTACCTAAGTGATCTTGTATATTGTCCGCCTTGTATATTGTATTTCACCACCTGTGTCCTACCTAAGTCTGCTTTTTATGACTCTTTTGGCTCTTAGGAGTGTGTTGTTTTTAGTTGCCTTTTTGTATGCTTTGTAATTTTTGTTGAAAGTCAGGCATCCTGGAAAAGAAAGTCAGCCATTTTATATAATTTTTATCCCTGGAAATTAATGCCTTTCTTTCTATTAGAACTATTATGTAGGAGATTGAAGTTGAAGTTAATGTAATACCCTTAAGTAGTAAGGGTATCATCTTGGTTTTAGGTTTATTGTTGCTATGGTGACCTTTAGGGCACCACTGGCTTCAAATTCCTCCAGCAATACTTTGTGTTAGGTTGGTTTGCCAGAGGATTTTTTTTTTTTTTTTTTTTAATGTAGTGGGTCATCCTATACCAATTCTATATCTTCCTTTGTGCTGTACCTCAGAAAATCTCTTTTCATGCATTGGTTCCTCTCCTACGCCACTCCAGGTCATATTCCAGTGTTGTTACTTACTACTGCTTGTTAGCTTGTCAGCAGGGAGTGGTACTGGGGCATTCTTTCTTGTTTACATTAAACTTAGTCTTAAGCTGGCATGGTGTTATGTTTCTGGGTCCTGCAGTGTGAACTCCCGAGTGGTTTCCCTCCTCAGGCTCTAGGCCTGGACTCTGCATGCAATGCTGCCTCTCTCTCAGGGGAAGGATTTTAAAAATTGTTGTTCTTTTCTTCTAGCTGCAATTGATTTTCACTGGTGTGTTAAGGGTGTGTTTGCACTTGCCTCTGTAGTTTAAGGCTCTGTTCCCCAGTGGAGATAGAGTAGTAGGGTGCAGGTAGGGCTCTGCGTTCCTCCAGCAGGGGCTGATGTGTACCATAAGAAACCCTTTCCTTCCTTGAATCATTTTTGTGATTGCCCTTGGTTCATGGAGAAAAACCGTAAGGATAATGTAGAACTCCTTAATTTTCTCATCTCTTAGGAACTTCACACTCTTTCTAGAGTATACTTGGCCTCCACCAATTTGCCAACTCCATCAATTGAACCCTTTTTACTGGTTTTCAGTTGCATCTGTCTTAGATGAGCCATTGCACATGTTTTATCACTTCTTGCAGGCACCTGTCTTTTCTTTGATTTGGGGCTAGTTGGTTGCCCTGCAATTTCATCTTTCAATGGTTTCAAGAATCGTGAATTTATTTGTCTCTGTTACATTATATGGGTGGAAATGACATTATTTTGAGTTCTTTATATCCCTGGGTGAAAAATAAATTTGATGTTAATAAAGCATCATTGTAGAAATAATCAGAATTTCATATTTTCTTGCAAATTAACAACAAGGGTTTTATGGGACCTAAAAAAGGAAGATATCCACAACTAGATGAAGATGTGTTATATTTTGTTCCTAAAATACTTGCAACGAGCTTACTCTCACACTCCAAGTACTGCAACTGAAGGTAGGGTAGATTGCCAAATTCTTTGGAATAGATGAAATCATTTCAAAGCAATGAGGAACTGATGTTCTCAATTCATGTTGTACAGGATTATCATTAAGGCATCATGTCATGGTTTAAATAGCAGAATTTTTTTTCTTTCTTAGTGGTTCATAAAATAATGATGTGACTTAAAATCAATGACGTTCTCTGTACTGCTAGCAGTGGGGCAAGGCTTTGTGTAGGTCCAGTGACAGGCGACTTTCAGATTAGGCATGGAAATTTAAGTGCCTAGAAAAAGTTTACATATATATATATATGCGTGTGTGTGTGTATTCATGGAAGGTTGCCATAGTAACCCTTTATTATTTGTAATTGTCTTACAATAATTTTATTAATGAGGCTACTGTTATAGCTGTTATATTAGAAAATAGGCAGAGAAGTTTCTAATGGCTTGCAAAGTAGCTCAGCTATATTTTCAATCAGGGGAAAGGTAGACTAAAGGCTCACAGACTATATTGCAAAAGTAAGTATTATTGGCATGTAAGAAGTATGGCATGAGACTTGGGTAATTTGGGGTGGAAAGGAAGAAAAAAGGTTAAAAGATAAAAATGTCAGTGGATAGAAATTGGAAAGCAGTCGATATTGTTTTAGATCTTTCTTCATATATTGGTGTAAAAATAATAAGGTGAATGTGAATTTACTAGACTGAACTCTGCTACATATGCAAAGGAAATCAAATTCCTTCTCTGACAACTGTATTGCATATAACACCAGGGAGAATTCTTAATCAGTAAGTTGACCCCGTTCAGTCTGCTTTTTCAAGGAGACATTAGTGTATTGGGAAATTCTGTACATTGACTTTCTGAAGTAAACTGGTTCATGGTTAGAGAAACTATTTACTTATATAGAGTTCTCTAGAATTTTACCAAATCTTTGTGGTTCTTAACATTTTTTGTTTGTATAACCCTCTTTGAAAAACTCCATAGTAAGTTTCAAGGCAAAAAATGACATTAAATTAAGAGTTGTGTGGAACTGAGTCTCTATCCTTCAAGAAACATTTGATATCTTTATGTTATGAAATTGTCTTTAATCATTAATTTTAAATAAATTATAAGATTTATTCATGTCACATGTTAGGGAATAAAGTAGAGTTGGGGCCAGATAAATATTTGATTTCCTTGTGTTTAGTTTTATCATTCATAAAAATTCCGAATGAAGAGATATGCCACATGCTAGTGTGTTTTTTGTAATGTATTTCTTTGGTAGTATTTTAAATAACAGGGAGTACCAGAAAACTGATCATTATGTAGAGATTTAACCTCAGCTAGCTATTTTATAACCAATGCTTTATTCCAGCTCTATAATTAACATCTAAAATTAACATTTTTCAACATGACTTTAAACATTAGAGAATCTAAGTAGATATAAATACTTTAGGTACTATTGCTTTGCACTTTTTAGGCCTTTCAAAACGGAACTAAAGGCAGTCTCTCTCCACATGAAATATGGCACAGTACATGCTTTGGAACTGTTTTATAGTCTTAAATATTTTTTATGCAATTGAGTATAACTATTTCCATATGTTTATAAAGAGTAAAAGGAGGTAGCCACAGAGATGCTGCAATATTGTATGTCCCTTTACATTACTAGCCACATAAGAAAACTGGTTCCTTCTTATCGCTGGTCTTTTTAATCAGATAAATAGAATTTATTCACTTTCTTTAATACTAACCTGAAGATGATGTTTAATGCACCATAAACAAATCTTATGAAATTTTTTACATGATTAAAATGGTCATAACTATCCAATGTTTCTTGCTGATTGAATCTGCCACTTCTGTTTACCAGGAAAATAAATAACACATGTTTGCTCTCTTTCTAAAAAGTTCTTATTTATTTTGTGGCCATTTCCTACTTATAATATTTCCAGCTTAATTTCATAAATCAGCTTTTATGCTTGAAAAAAGCTTTTATTGTACATTGTCTTCAAATATTTTGTCTTTGAGCTCTGGGCTTTTATTTGATGAAACGTTCGGTTTTCTTCTCTCTTTTCTTTCTTTTTCTTTTTTTTTTTTTTGAGGTTGTATTAGAGTTGGATTTTAAAAAGTGAAACAGCTGCATGCCTTACATATGAAGAGGCAGTATTTAGCTGTCTTAGATTTTTTTCCTCCACTATATCAGCAATGCTTGTGTCTAATTTATAGTTGTCAAACAAGGAAAAACAAAATTTACAGGGCGTTTGTCTGTCAAAGGGCTCATTAAGATGAACAATCATGTAGAATAAACCATCTAACAAGAAAACTCCCATTGTTATCATTTCTTAACTCATGGATGCCATAAGTAACATTATTTATGCATCCCTTCCAGTGATTTAGGGCCTGTATAAAGTTCAATGATCATGGCTAAATGATATATCTTCAGTAGATAAACTTCTACTCTGTCATGCACTCTATGCCATATGCTTGACATACATTCATACTGAGAGTCAAGGCCCGTTTCTATACCACCACGATTGTACTAGAATATGAAGCATCTTGGGTACATACTTCAGGGCGTATCTCAAATTCACCTCCTTTAAGGAGCTTTCCTGTTATCTGTGTTCAATATGACCCCCAATCTGTATATGCTATGATATGTTCTGCCTGGTGTTATCATCATTTATAGGGTTGTCTTATTTCTACCACATGTGCTCCTTCTCATCTTAACATTCCTGCTCCCCTTCTAGGAATATATATCTTTTGGTAATAGTTCTGCAATCTAAGGCAAGGGTTAATGGTAGATATGCTCTATCTGTGGAGTTGAAGTAGCTAGTCAGTGTTTCTTCCACTTGATAGCGTGAGAGCCTAGCTCAGCTTGGAGTCAATGTCATACATTTACTTCAAAGCTGCTGCCCATGAAAGGAATGCACTCAATAATGGGCCAACAATCACTTCACTTTGTCAGGTCCTAAGCCATGAGTTCTGCTGTTTTAAGTTAGGCTTGCTATAAATGAGTTTCCTTATTGTCAAAAGAGAAAATAGTCTTACATAATAATTTCCCATTTCTCTAGAAATTAGTTAAATTTGCAGCTTGGCATATAGGCTTTTGCTGTCAAAGTGGACACAATTATATGAGATTCCAACAGAATACTATATATAGGGTGCTGCTAAATGGTGATAGTATTGATCATGTCAGGTACCCTGTAATATTATGTATTATAAGTTTTGTGTGTGTGTGTGTGTGTGTGTGTGTGTGTGTGTGTGTGTGTACGTACTTATTTAGCTATAATAACCCTATAAGGTAGTGTCATTCTCATTTTATCCACAAAGTACTTGAGGCTTGGTCACATAAATTAGTGAATAATGGTGTTGGACTTCAAATCTAGGATTGTCTTACTTGAAAATGCTCACTCTTAATTACATTAAGCTGAATTCCTACTAAATTTAGTTGTAGATCTCTCATTTTTAGAAATCTAAACTTAGTTCAAATTCATTTTCGTGAAGAAAGAGGCTGTGTTAGCCTTATTTGTAAATGGGGTTGGCGATTTAAATTATATTCCATAATCAAAATAATCTGCAGCAACTGCCTTTTGCATTTTCAGTGGGGCAAAAGAAGATTCTGTGAATTACATAAACTTGACTTATTTAATAATCAGTGAGTTGCATGCTGTGGATATTCTGTCAATGCACACACACACACACAATGGAAAACTAAGGTGTTTTAATCTTTTAGAAGCTTATATCAAAAAGTTTGTGGAAGAAACCAAGAAAACTGTAAAAGCATGATTTAAGGTGGGCTGAAGAGAGGGATGTCCTCTATGGAAGAGTAAGGGAGCATTTTCTGGGCAAGACCAAAGAGATAAGATTGCTTTGAAGGGCTCCAGTGAGGTGTCATAATGTCGCCCTTGATAATTGGGTGATATCGATAGGGTGATATCATTTTGAGTATAACAATTGAATAGTAACTTAGATTGTATTGCCAGTTGCTATCAGCTACCTTGGTCATGCACAACTATTTTGTTTTTTTTTTTTTTTTTGTAATTAATGTGTGCCACTAACAGTTAGTTCAAGTGTTAAATACTTGTCCACAATCTCCAACAAATAAACTTATCTTTGTCCCTATGCTCTACCTTTTTGTTTTCTTCTACATATGAACTTCCCCTGCTCGTGTCTAAAACCAATTCATGACTTCCTCCCTACAAAAGACGTTGTTCCAGAAATTCTTCCCTCCTTCTTTTGCTTATTATTTTTAACTCTCTTCATACAAAGTTGCTCTTATTTCTCCCTGTTCACACTTTCCCCGCCATGTATTGATCCAATCATTAGATAGGGTAGATAGAAAATGACAACATGATTTATTTGTAAGAAAGATGATGTACATAAAAGAAGTAAATATGTTGACATTTGGGACTGGTAAAAGTGATAAGGCCTTTTAGTGCATTAGGGATGAAAAAAGACTTTAACTTGAGTGATTGATTCTTGTAGGTGTAATATATCGATAAAAATTTGCATTGAGAGGCAAAAAAAAAAAAAAAAAAAAAAATCACCATGTCGGATGTTTCTTCATATCTCTGCTCAAATAGCCATGGGAAAATACTCCTGAAAAATATACTATTACTTTGATAAAGGTGAAGATAAGAGGTTTTTAAGTGAATGGCATAAAATAATGGATAATTCTGTCATAAGTATATTACAAGGGAGTGGAAAAATTCCTGAAGCTACAGATTGTCTTAGAGTTAAAAAGTTTAGGACTCCAGTGACTGATAATGTCAGGAGTGGTAGGACATGTGAACAACTAAGGAAATTTATCAGAATAAAGAGTATCTTTCAAGATGTGTTGGTGATGTGTTTGGAATATGCCTGGATGCGAGACCAAGCTGCAGGTCTGGGGCAGCTGTGCCTGTTGCACTTGGCAATGACAGTGGACAATTGAATCTTCAGTGCTTCTGAGAGCCAGATGAGCCCCAGAAAATGGATGCAATGAGAAACCCAATTTCTGAAATTTAGCAGTAAAAATAAAGATTAAAGGATAGATATAGCCTACATATGAAAAAGGCAAAATTATTCCATTTCTCAATCTGTAGATATTTGCTGAGCATCTATGTGTTATAAATAAAAACTGTGAGAGATAAAAATGTATAAAATAAATGGCTTCTGTTTTATTATATATGTCAGTGCATGAGTATTTTCACTGAGCTAATCAGAGTGTTATAAAAGTAAGAACTAAGTTCTTTACCATTTATTGAGCAGCTACTGTGTGCTTGTTAATATTCTAGGCATCTCTCCTTGAATTATCTCATTTAATTATTACAATATTTGTAAAATACTGGTGTTAGTATGTACCTTCATTTCCACAGAAGGAGGTCAGGTCACTTATCTAAAGTAAGACATCTTGCATTTATCAAGTTTCAAAGGAAAAAGTGTTCACTGCAAATTGAGACTGTCAAAGATTTAAGTATCATATTGGACAGTGAAGAATGAGATAAATAGGGAAGGGAAGCAGAAAGATACTAGAGGTTAGGGTAGAGAAGGAATATTGAGGGCCATGAATAGACAAGCCTGGTGGTAGGAGAGCTTATGTGAAGAACTAAATGAAAAATATATTTGGAAAGTGAAGTTTAGCCTAAATTACGATGAGTTTATGTACTTTTAAACACATCTCTCTTACCTATCTCTCATCTATTTTTTCATTTCCATTGAGAGGAAGGTGAATTTAGTTCCATATTATCTATTTTATGGTTGTTTGGTTGATGAAAGATCAAAGATGAGAAAAAGGATAATTTTGGTTTCACATTCTATATCTTGAAGCAACTTGATTTTATAAAAAGATGCCCAAGCTACACTATTTGGATCGAGTTCATAATTTGTGCCTAATATAGTCTACACCTCAGATATGTATGCACATAAAGCCAATTCCAAGCAACTTTAAAGTAACACAGGAAATTCAGGTTAACATTTGTCACAGTTTCCAATGGCAACAGCCTCTTCTATTTAACTTGTGATGAAATGAAAATGCTATACCTCATTTTCTGTCTCTTAGTGTGATGCCTTCTTCTTCTGTCCTAGCCAAAAATCTCACAAACTTGGACATTGCAAAGAATACTCTCTTCCTGGCCTTTATTGTGAGATACTGAGGACTGTTTTCTATAAAGGACTTAAAAAATATGCATTTAAGAGATATGATGAATGTTGCTCAGTGGTAAATCTTTGTATAAAAATGTGTTAAATTTTAGTCATTTTCTGTGGGATTGTAGCATCAGCAACTGGCATGAGATGAATCAGACTGATGATTCCAGTCCTTTGCAAAGCAGACAGCATGATATAATGGCACTGAAAAAATCTCCCTTGGCAACTTTTGTAGCCACGAAGTGCAAAAGAGGTGTTAGATATTACTATACTTGGAAAGAGCAAGAGTCCTCATTTCAACTATTGAAATTATTTGAAGCCCTTTTTTACTATTTCCTTTAGTGCTGATAATGTGGATACGATCAGCATTTGATCTCCTGAGCAAGGCAGCCTTACCTTACTTTTCTGTGGGATTCTGGAGCCCTTTGAGAAGTTTAAGAACCTTTTCTACAAAGGACTGTTTGAGCAATATATGTCCAGATACATTTTTTCCTTTGTACACATTCAACCTTGCCAAGTATCATTTCAAGAACTGAATGTTTAGTTTTTTTACAACTGCCATAATCTTGCTGGGAAGGTCACCTTCTGTGAAAACTGAATAGATATGATTTCTTCAAGAAAAAATTTAAGGTGGGTTATAAAATCGTAATTTTAAAGGAAATGTACATGCTACAGAAGTTACATAAAGCAATTTTCTGTAAGCAAGAAGTTCTAATGGCAGTCAGGATATGTTGATTCAGAAGTTTCAGGGATTAATTGACCACCAGGAACTTTCAGTCTATTCATGAATGTAGCAGTGGATCTCCAAAAGTGATACGTGCTAGCACTGAAGTGTTACCTTAGTTATATTGGAGCATACAGCAGAAAGAGACTAATTCCAACTGACTTCACATAATCATCTTTTGCCTGATTATATGAAGCTATTGACTATTATAGAAGTGGGAAATCTGTTCTTAGCCACAATTTGTCTTTAGCAGCCAAGTATACTTTTTCTAATCCTAACCAGGCCAAATCATAGGAAACAAGTTACAGAAGCCATGTGGGTTAGACTTCTGGCAAATAGCACCTGCACCAGGTTACTCCAACAGCCATCGAGGTGACAGAAGCTCCTCGGGGCCAGTTATGAAGACGATTGTGTTCTCTCCAGCTGCTATTCTAGTTTGCCATTCTGCCTTCCATAAAGCCTTCCTTCAATTGTTTGTATTTTTGTAACTATGGAATATATAATTTCAAAAGATTTCTCTTATGTTCCTCATTTATACTCTTTAATACATCAAGGCACATTAAGCAGGCCTTTTAACATTATTCAAGAATGTTAAGCTTACTGGCTGACATATGATATCTAAATTGTCTTTTTGTGATATCGATATTTTCAGTGTTAACTGATATTTCATTGTAATGGTTAATAACTATTCTTTCAAGTTTAAAGGGGACTTTTCAAAGTAAAGTGCTTTCTATATTTATTGTAAGAAATACTCCAAAAGCCCAGTTCTCGAGGAAGATTAAAAGTTACTATATTCAATTTCTTCATCTCTTCTTTGGGCATTCTATAAGTTGGGGTAGTCTAATTGCTACAGCATGTACCAAATCTCAATTAATTAGGATCATGCAATTTTATGTCTTGCTTGTACGACAGTTTAATGTAAGTTTTTTGGGGGCAGCCTTTTATATATTGATTTAGGAATTCAACTTCTTTCTAATCTTTGGTGCTACTATCCTTTAGAGTCTCATAGGCCTCTGCCTAATCCTTTACCTCCAGCCAACAAATGGGTGAAGAGGCAGAGTGGGTGATCCTATGGGAGGATATTTATGGGCCAAGCCTACAAGAGAGGCTTATCACCTCCACCCACGTTCAATTGGTCTAAACTTGGACTTACATCTTCACCTACTGATAAGGGAGGCTGGGAAATGTCTAGTTGTATTCCTAAAATAAAGGAAAACAGAAAGACTAGATATTTTCTACTATAGGCACTCATCTTGGATTCGGAAACTGCTTATTGTTTTGATATTGAAAATTTTTCATTAAATTTTGCTTCTATAGTATCTTTATATTGCAGTACGAGCTTCAGATGAAATAACTTCAGAATCCAATCTTTGTAAATATTTTAATGACAGCCCTCTTACCTAGTAAAACATGTATATTCTCAACTTCTGATAAGAATGAGAACTTTTCTTTCACAGGATAATGGGTGTTCCTTATGTGGAAGTAGTTGTGGTAATCTTAGGGCAGACTGTGAACTTACTGATGATTTTTTTTTTTTTTTTTGACAATTCTGTCTTCTGCATCTTTCTAAGGGGTTCACAAGTTGCTGAACTTCCTGCCTGAAGCAGGTGCCCATTGTCTTAGCATTCCCTCCTGGTTATCTAAGGAACTTCATTCTGGGATTTCATGCTTGTCCCACCTAGTAATGGATATTGACATGAATGGGTATTTACTCCTCCTTGTGTTTTAACATTGGCTTTTTGGAGTTATAATTTCTTAAGCAGTTTCCCCTAGTGCCTCCCAAAAAGCACTGATTGCCATGAAATGTTAATAAGTGTTTCTTTCACACAGATGCACAAAAATGTACATACATAGACACACATATGTGCATAAACTTACATATATTCTATGACCCACTAAATTTGGCAACCACTGATGTAAACTAAATTAAACAGATTTCTCTTTTAAAATATTTCTTAAAGCTCATATTATGTCAATGTACAGTTTGACTGTCCAAGAGTTACAAGAATTACAAATAATATGTGGTGTTTCTCAAATTTATTTGAGTCTGAAAACTTTCTTTTTAACCCCAAGGCACCAGTCCACAGAAAAACACTGGGAAATACTGCCTGACTCCATGGGAATTGTCCTTATATCAAATATGTAGATGCTGCAACAGACTTGTGCAAGTGAGAATTGGGGCACAAAGCGTTTTGTTTTAAAAAGCCCATCTGCAATGGGATATTTATTTATTTTTTTTCTGCTCGGAATAAATTACTTCATTTGAAGCATTCCTTGTTCCCAGTGACATTATAGTCAAGGAATATGTTATCGTGATCTACAAATTTAATTTCTATTAAGAAAAAGTTACAGTTTTTTTTTTTTTTTTTTTTTTTTTTTTTGCGAATTGTATAAGCCACAGTTACTTAGTGCTTCCAAGAAGAACCAAGAAACTCTGACCCTTCTTATATTGTCCACATCTCCTTGGGAGATAAAAAAGATGCACATTTTATTTTTATAGTGAAGGGAGACACTAGCGTACTTGAAGAAGAAGGTTTTTTTCTCTCAAGAAGGAACTCTAATGACTAGTTGGGAAGAGAACAAACCGTTGGTATTCTTTTGAATCTAAGCAACAAAGTTTTGGTGGAGGACTTCAAATCATATGCTATTTGTAACCAAAATTATGGGAAACAACATTAAAAATATTTTCTGACCTACAGTGTAATTTTAAGTCCCAATCTTGTTTGTTATGTATCTTCAGTTTGGATGGAATTATTTAAATTATTAATTCTCTGCCCAATTTTTTATGTATAAAATTACTGTAAATAAAATTTCCTTGTTCTTTGGTCAGCAAGCAGGGTTTTCAATATTAGGAAACTGGTCAAATGCAATTCAACCTGGAAAAAAATATTGAATTAGAAACATTTTATTTTTTCTTTGTGAAAATGTTGAGAACTTTCTCTTTAATGCACTTTCCCAAATCTTCTCTGGCAGGAGATTATATATATTTGAATAAAGATGAACATTCAAAGATGTTTTTTTTTAAACCACATACTGTAATTTCACCAGTGGACTAAACAGAGTCTATTGGAGAAAACTTACCCTGGGGCTTTAGATCTTGTATCCCATCTTAACAAGAGACTAAACAGTGAAAACCACTCCTTTGTTAATCATTGGGCAGAAAGGAGGATAAATGATAAACAGTGACAAAGTATAATTGTGTGTTTCTTGGACATCAATTGATGACATGCCAGCCAAACTGAGGCATTTAAAAATACATGCTTGTCGACATCAAACAGTCTAGGCAAAGGTTAAATATCTATGTGATAGGGATATCTTTAGCTTTGTATTGGCCACTGAAACTTCCCTTTAGTTACCAGAAGAGGAAACATTGCTGACTGATTCACTTAGTTAACATGGCAAATAGGTACATACAAATAGCATGTATAATAAAAATCCATACTCTTAGTGGTTTTACTTACATGTTTCTCACAAATGCTAATACTGTATTTTAAATGTCTAGGCATTTTTTTTTATACGTAAGTTCTTGACTAGCTATCAAAGCCCTGCCAGTCAGTATGTGGCTATACAAGAGCAAGGATGGCTAAAGAAAATAATAAAGCATTAAATTACATGAACTCATTGGAAATATGTAAGAAACCATTATGTTATTATTGTTCTTCATTAGCCAAATTTCATCATTGGAAATCAGATTTCCTTCTTATCTAGTCTTTGATTATATTAGATCTTTTCTTTCAGAAATTTTATTTTATGAATTCATAATTTCACATCTTCATAAGAAAATAAGGAACTTTATTCTGATCTATTCTGACTTACAATTTGGAACTAATTCCTCTAAAAATGAGACAATCCATAAATCATAGTAGAAAGACAACTTTCATCTTTTAAAAAATAGAATGTTGCAAAAGTAGCTAATGAAATAATACTAGGTATAAAAAATATTTTTTTCCTAAAAATCAGCAATCACATGCTTGAAAACAGATTATGATGTAACTCTATGTGGAAATCCTGGCGATATCAGAACATGTACAACATTTAATTAAAATATTTTATTGACATATTAAATGTATACATACATACAAGTGAGTGATTCATAAGTATACTGCTCAATAATAAATACAAAGTGAACACACTAGTGTAACCCCCACTCAGATCAAAATGCAGAGTATCACTAACACCTTAGAAGTACTTGTCTTCCCGTCTAGGACTATTTCTCCAGGAAACCACTCTCTTGATTTTTTTTTTTTATTTTGTAATTTTTTAAAAAATTAAAACTTTTAAAATTTTAAAAAAATTTTACATATTTAAATTTTTATTTTTATTTTTTATTTTTTATTTTTTTTTTGAGACCGAGTCTCACTCTGTCACCCAGTCTGGAGAACAGTGGTGCGATCTTGGCTCACTGCAACCTCTGCCTCCTGGGCTCAAGTGATTCTCCTGCCTCAGCCTCCCTAGTAGCTGGGATTACAGGTGCCCACCATTATACTCAGGTAATTTTTAGAATTTTTAATAGAGACCGACTGGGTTTTACCATGTTGGCCAGGCTGGTCTTGAACTGACCTCAAGTGAATCTGCCTGCCTCAGCCTCCCAAAGTGCTGGGATTACAGGCGTGAGCCACTGGGCCCGGTAATTAGAAATCAATTAGTATTGATTTCTAATAGCATGTATAAGTCCATTTTCATAATTAAGTAAACAATGTCATACATTATCCATCATTTTCTCTTTTATTTCTCTCATTCAATGGTGTGTTTGCCGGGCCTGGTGCGGTAGCACACGCCTATAATACCAGCACTTTGGGAGGCTGAGGTGGGTGGATCACCTGAGGTCAGGAGTTTGAGACCAGCTCAGAAACCCTGTCTCTACTAAATACAAAAAGTTAGCTGGGTGTGGTGGTGCATGACTGTAATCTCAGCTACTCAGGAGGCTGAGACAGGAGAATCACGTGAACTTGGGAGGCAGAGGTTGCAGTCAGCCAAGATTGCACCATTGCACTCCAGCCTGGTCAACAAGAGCAAAACCCCGTCTCAAAACAGACAAACAAACAAACAGTGTATTTGTGGGTTTCATTCCTATTAGTGCACGTAGCTTTAATCTCCTTGTTTTAATACACTTTTAAAGTTTTAGAAGAGTTTTATGTTTATGGAAAGTTACAAAAGTAGTACAGAGATTTCTCATATACACAGTACCTAGTTCCCCCATTATCATCCTACATTATGATATATTTGTCACTATTAATGAACCAATATTTACCCATTATTATTAACTAAAGCCTATTATTATTCTTATTTCCACAGTTTTATCTAACATCCCTTTTCTGTTCTAGGATCCCATCCAAAATTTCACATTATGTTTAGTCATCATGTCTTCCTAGACTCCTCCTGTCTGTGACAGTTTCTCAGACTTTCCTTGTTTTTGATGATCTTGACATTTTTGCAGAGTAATGGTCAGGTATTTTGTTGAATACTACCTATAGGGAATTGTCTGATGTTTTTCTCATGCTGAGATTGGGGTTATGGGTTTTTGGGAGGAAGACCACAGAAGAAAATTTTCATTCTCATCACATCATACCAAGTGTATATACTCTCAAAATGACCTATCACTGTTGATATTAATTTTGATCACCTGGCAGGGGTAGCATTTGCCAGGTTTCTACACTGTGAAGTTTTTCTTCCCCTCCCCTCCTTTCAATACAGTACTTTTTGGAGGGAAGTCAGGAGGTACAGTCAATATTTAAGGAGTAGGGAGTTATCCACCTCCTCGAGGGTAAAATATCTTCATAAATTTTTTGGAATTCTTCTGTATGAGAACTCTGTCTATTCTCCCTCATTTATTGAATTGATTCAGTTATTCATGTCAGCATGAAGCCAATAATATTTATTTTATACTTTGAATTATAATCCGGTGCTACTTTATTTATTTTTTACTGAAATTGTTCCATCATTGGTACATTAAAAGCCTTTTCAATTGGCTTCTATGCCCCTTTGACATATCATCATTGATGTGTGTGTGTTTGAGAACTTTATTTTTGGCACTACAAGATGCTTCAGGCTCACTGTGTATATTTCTTGCCCTAATCTTAGAATTTCCCGTGGGAGCCCTGGTTTATTTTATTGGAGAATGGTATTAGATCCGGGTGCCGGGTATGCCCATTGCTATTGGGTTATCATTGCTTTTAGACCTCGTTAATTGATAGAGTAAGGAATGTATGCGTGTGTATGAACTGTGTATAAGCAAAAACCCGTAAGTATGCCTATATGTTATGATCTTTATCTATATGAAGCTAAACATGGGTTCATACTGATTTCTCCAACTCTAATCCATTACAACATGGATCATTCTAACCTTCCCAACTTGTTTGTCTACAGCCTTCTACTCCAAAAGTAAGAAACCTGGCTTCCACCATTCATCATTCAATTCCTTAATTGTTCAATTCCTGTGTGCCTATGTAGTGGTTTGAGAAATATTAACCCATATCCTCAATTGCAAACAATTTCATCAAGTAGAGCATGGTGTTTACATGCATTGTAGATAGTGGCTACCACTTACAACAAGATTGTAGCAGTGTTTTTACTTTCTATACATAAAAAAGCGTTGTAAATAAAATCCTAGCATTTTGGGTTTTTAAAAAAATGCTTTTCTTTTCAATGAATATTTTTTAATGTTAGGACATTTTATGGAACAATTGCCAAAAAAGTATTTTTAAGAATTTAAGTGAAATAAACATGCTATTCTGTGGCTTTAAAAAAATAAATAAGAGTCATATAGACTCCACTTACTTTTCCCAGCACCATGTTGTTGGTTGTTTCATGTATTTCTAATGTAATTTGATCTTTTATTACAGTTTTCATTCCATCATGGGTTACTCTGACATGGGTTACTCTACCTAAATGCTTTTTTAAGAAAAAACAATTGGCATGCATTAAGACTCAATTTTTTTTGGTTGTAAATTCTGTGGATTTTGACAAATACGCAGTGTCAAGTATCCACCATTATAGTATCATACATAACAGTTACACTACTGTCAAAACAATCCTTGTGCTTCACCTATTCGTTCTTCCCACTGACTCACCTCCCCACATTGAGCCCTGGAAACCAATGAATGATCTGAGTATACTCTGCATAGTTTTGCTTTTCCCACATTTCATATTAATGGCAAAATAGAGTATAGAGCCTTTTAAGACTGGTTTCTTTCCCGTACCTGTATGCATTTACGATCCACCCATGTCTTTGCCTGACTTGCTAGCTCGTTCCTTCTTGATGAGTAGCATACCATTGTATAATATAAATATGCCACAGCTCATTCATCTCCAAGGTTGATTTTTAACTTTTTCCCATCCACCAACATTTGTGGAGTGGCTATTCTAAGCCCAGTGTTGTGTTAGTTATTACAGGGAACACAGAAGAAGAATAAAGACTCTACTCTCAGGGTATATATAATCTTATTAAAAAACAAGGATTACCATAGTAAAAAAATTAAATATGTGAGGCAATAGGTGAAAAATGGTCAGATGAGGCACATTCATTAATGTAACAAATGCAAGTAGAAAGAGAGAGAACACTATGACCTGGAGTGCTCTGGGAAGAGTTAATACAGAAAAATGACCTTAAAAATAAATGTATGGAAATTCACCTTGAAACAAATTGAGATACCACTATGTACCCACTAGAATGGCTAATATTAAAAAAGACCGATAGCATCAAATATTGGCAAGGATTCAGAGCAACTGGAACTTTTATATGTTGTTAGTAGGAATGTAAAATGGTAAAACACTTTGGAAAATATATCTGGCAGTTTCTTATAAAACATATACTTATAAAATATGTAGTTATCTTTTGAGCTAGCAGTTCTACCCTTATGTATTTGCCAAAGAGAGATGAAAAAATGTATCCACGGAAACCCCTGTATAAAATGTTCATAAAGCTTTATTCATAATAGCACCAAACTCTGAACTGCCCAGTTGTTCATCAACAGGAGAAAATATGAAAAAACTGTAGTATATTCATACGATGGACAATTTTTTTTTATTTTACTTTTCCTTTATGCCAGACATTGTTCTGTGTTAGAGATACAGCTGGAAACAAACAAATATCTTGCTATTGTGGTGCCTATATCTCACCACCCAAATAGATCCATTTGTTAACATTTTGGTTTATGTTATTATAGACTTCTTCACATACACACATATCTTCACATATATAACATATATGAAACATAGTTAACATATGGATATCTTCACATATATATCATATATATCTGTAGTTTGGGTATTTTTTTCATTTAATAGTATGTCGTGGACATCTCTCCATGTCAATATTTGGTATAGCATGATTTTTGTTTTAATTATTATTATACTTTAAGTTCTAGGGTACATGTGCATAACGTGCAGGTTTGTTACATATGTATACTTGTGCCATGTTGGTGTGCTGCACCCATCAACTCATCAGCACCCATCAACTCATCATTTACATCAGGTATAACCCCCAATGCAAACCCTCCCCCCTGCCCCCTCCCCATGATAGGCCCCGGTGTGTGATGTTCCCCTTCCTGAGTCCAAGTGATCTCATCGTTCAGTTCCCACCTATGAGTGAGAACATGCGGTGTTTGGTTTTCTGTTCTTGTGATAGTTTGCTGAGAATGATGGTTTTCAGCTGCAACCATGTCCCTACAAAGGACGCAAACTCATCCTTTTTTATGGCTGCGTAGTATTCCATGGTGTATATGTGCCACATTTTCTTAATCCAGTCTGTCACTGATGGACATTTGGGTTGATTCCAAGTCTTTGCTATTGTGAATAGTGCCTCAATAAACATACATGTGCATGTGTCTTTATAGCAGCAGCATCATTTTAATGAGTTTGTTACTTTATCTTCTGTTGACCATTTAGATATTTCCAGTTTTGCAATACTCAAAACAATGTTTTGATGAGCATCCATATAATCTTTGGACATATCTTTAATAGTTTTTAAGGATAAATTCCAGAAAATGGAGTCACTGTATCTGAGGATAAACATTCTAAGGCTCTTAATAGGTATTATCAAATTTCCTCCTCATAAGGTCTATAAAAGCTTATGTTTACCAGTTTACCAGTAGTGTAGGGGCTTTCCCTTTCCATGGAAAGATAGTAGGATTTGGTTATGTGAAGAAATAAAGGAGCGTTTCCTGCTGACATGAGTATCACATGCAAAAGCCAGTAGACAGGAAAGGCCGTGCCATGCTCTGCCATGCCAGGAAAGGCAGAGAACTATAAGAATCTCTGCCTGGCCCAGAGTGCACCTTCACCATGGGAGACTACCCAAGTCAGCTAGGGCTGCCATAACAAAATACCTCAGACTGGGTGGCTGAAACAGCAAAGATTTATTGTTTCACAGCTTAAAGACTAGAAGTCCACGATCATAGTGTCATTAGGTTTGGTTCCTTTTGGGGCATCTCTTCTTGGCTCACAGATGATGACTTCTTCCTGTGTCTTCACATGGCCGTTCCTCTGTGTGTGCCCATCCTGGTGTCTTTTGTTCTTAGGTCTAGCAATACTAGACATACTTAATTAGGGCCTCACCCTATTGGCCTTATTATAACTTAATAACCTTTATGAAGACCTATGACAATTCAACCCATAACAGAGAACCTGGGAGAGAGCATCCAGAGGGTCTCAAAAGCTTCTCTTCAGTCTAGAACTGAGCTGATTCATAAACAGTGAGTTTTGACCAATATTTTGATGTATCTGGATCAGTTGGATCTGAGTGTAGGTCACTGAGCACATTTCCAGTTTTGCCTCACCAACCTTTAATTATAGCCTCTAATACTTAGTTCTTACTGTAATTCAGTAGAAAAAACACAGCTTGAGCAGAAGCCTGCCAAATCCAACATATCTGAAATTGGCCCCCTGAAACAGAAATACTATTAAGAGCAGCATTGTTCCTTTAGGAAAATGGGGAACAGCTTTGCACACAGTTGGTCCATTTGAGCCTGGGTTACCACCAAGAGAAATTTCTACGACACGTTCATGTTCCTTAGGTTCTTCTTTTTCTCCTTTTTTGACGTTTTTTGGGCAGATATTTCTCTAATCAGAAGACATTCAAGTCTGAGAGGATAGAAATCTCTCTTGACAATCCTGAGCAAAAGAAAAAGTCAATTGGTTCCTTTAGGAAGTGAAAAGATTTGTTTGGGGCCTTGGAGAAGGAGAATTATGAAAATTATTCATGATTTTTATACTTTCACGAGTCTCATTGTTATATGGCCAGAGTCCATAAAACAATGAGACTCATGACATCTTTTTGGATGTTCTCAGATTCAATTTCTATTCTATGCCTTTGCATCCTGCCTTAAGCCAGTTATGTAGGAGTTGCAATATCTTATACTTCAACTGATTAAATATTAACTTGATGCTTTAGGCAATACATCTCAGAATTGCCCATCCTTAGAGAAGAAAAAAATATTTATACATTGGTCCTTCTCTTTATCGGTCATAAAGGTGCTCCATGGACTTTTGAGCAGCAAATAGGTGTCAAAGGTTCTCAAGGCACCAGTGAAACTCTAGAGAAACAAGCAAGATGCATCTGATCAGGTGCTGTCAGGTTAGATCTAAGTAAAAGGAGTCAAAGCAGATATATAATTGATCATCATGGGAGCAGGTAGGATAAGAATGTTGATCCCAATTTGAAGTAATGCACAGGAGTCCAATAAAACAGGTTAATAATTGAAAGCAAAATAATTATTAGATAGTAAATTATATGAGAAAAATGCAAAACACCGTGATAAAAGTTATCTTTGACTACTCCATTACCGTCAATAATATTTAACGTTTCTTTTGCTTACAATCCACCAGAAAACATATTTCAGCCCCAGGGTGCATGCTGTGAATGGGGTGCTTGAGCATATGTTTCCCTAGAAAATTCAACATGTTTCCCATTGAAGCCATGGACTCAAATATGAGTTTGAGTACTTTTAGAATATGCACTCCCCACTACCTAAGCACCCCTCCCTGCCAAATCTGATCAATATTTCCCAAATGGGAAGTGTGCCTGGAGTATTTTCAGGTTAAAATGAGTTTTTTTAGGTTAAATTAACTTTATGTTATTGGAGCATCTTTTAAATTCATCAAGTGACAAGGAATTAGTCAAGTGATAGTGCTCTTAAAACAGCCCAATTATAATGAAAAATGTAAAGCACTTTTTATTAGAGGATAAAAGTATAAACAGTTCTTTTCCTGAAAGGCAAGTGACTCTTACAACAAATTTTATTGAATGTTTAAGTTCAAGTTTCAGTTATTGTCATGTTGGTGGGTTTAATGCCTAACTGTTAATTATGAAATTATTGCAAGTTAGGAAAATATTAAATATTTCCTTACTTCACAGAATACCGTCTCCGTACTTCCAACATTACTTGCTGAGCTTTTTTCAACTTCATCTTCCAAAGATAATTTTTAGCCCACTTTTATATAGACTTTTCCCCCAAGAACCAGGAAGAACTGAACTTCTTCCCTAAGCTGGTTGTGGTGTTAGAGCAAATGAAAATCAGTTTTCGGTGTTTATATGGTCAACTTCTCTCATTTACTCCCATAACCCTTAAGCATTAACCAGAAGTCTTGAAATATACTTGTCCTGGTTTTCAGCAGCATTAATTTTATAGATGATGGAAGAATATCTGTACTTTTCCAGTACTCTTGGAAATACTGTTCTGAATGTTTGTTAGAGTAATATCTAACTATCTAGCAATCGTGAAAAGATAGTGAAATTTAAACCAAAATCATTTAGAGCTGATTAAATTCAGAATTTATATTCGGAAAAGTATGGAATTAAAACTAGAACAATTATTTAATTACTTAATTTATTGTCTAATATAATGTAAATAATGTTTAATTAGTAACTAAAAGATTCTTGTATCTTATTATTTATAAAACTTGTTCAACATTAGAAACTGGACATCTAAGCTTCTTGTAAATGTTAATATACTCAAAGACCTTTGTTATGTTCACTTCACATTTGAGTTTATAGGAAAGATTATTATTAAAACTAATATTTTTCTTGGAAAATGATTACAGTTATTACCATTTGATAACTGGCTTCTACATACTCTGCATTATCAGTATAATTTCTCATAACACTGTTCAGCATACCACAATGAGCTTTGAATCAAGCTTGGAGAAACACTGGTATAATATCAGTTTCAAATTAACAAATTACGTGATTGAGCAAAGTTTCAAAGAGACCTATTAGAATTTTAAAATAATTTATTTTTGAAAAGTTCTTTAGGAATGCTGCGTTTAAAAAAAAAAAAAAAAGTGTGTATTGTTTTAACGGACAAATTTTTTATAACTGTTCCTGAGGCATGACTTTAAAATGTGTAAAGAGAAACTAGATGAGATTTATTTTGTAAATTTATGGTCTAAAGAATAATTTTTAAAAATATGTTTTTCTAAAGTGAAATTTTGTAAGCTGGTCATGGTGGCACATGCCTGTCGTCCTAGCTACTTGAGAGGCTGAGGCAAAAGGATTGCTTAAGCCCAGATGTTTCAGTCCAGACTAGACAACATAGCAACACTCTGTCTTAAAAAAAAAAAAAAAAAAGTTACATAAAAGAAGCTACAAGAAAAGGTTTTTCATTTCTTCTTGACCCTATACACTTTGGCTTGCTTACCAGAACTTCACTAAGCATTTTAAAGACTGTTAAGAATTTTTGAGGGAAGGAGTAATGGGGATAAGATTTATCCTCCTGGATTAAACAACTGAAAAGACCCAGACAAAATTTGTGAAAAAAGTGGATTTAGATAGTGAAAAGCAGGCGACTCTGGAGAGTGAGCCCTCAGATAAGCTGTCCTCAGTTTCTCACTGCATTAGAACTGCCGCAATCCAAGGAGAAGAAAACCCCCAAAGCTCAGTGTTCTCTGTAAGTTGAGGAGATAGAGTTTAAAATGCATACAGTGGCTAGACTTTGGGGAGTGTACTGAAAAGAAGAGAGCTGCACAGAGAGAGATTGAAAGTTGGAGCGAAGTTTTGAGCTGAATATTGTTCATGCTTCACATGCATGTGAAGAAGTTACACGAGGCGTGGAAAAGGCCCACCAGAAGGGATCAGGCAGAGCCCACATGTGGCTGGGAATCAAAACCAGAGAAAGACATTATACGTTTAAAAAAATTGTAGGATAATATCCTTCATAAACCTAGACGCAAAGTATTAAATTAAATTCCACAATATATAAAAAGAATAATAGATAATGCCCAAGTAGGCTTTATCCCAGAAATACAAGGCTGGGTTTATCCCAGAAATACAAGGCTGGGTTAACATTTGTAAATCAATCAATACAATTCACTATACTAAAAGACTAAAAGAGAAAAATCATAAGATCATTTCAATTGATGCAGGAGACTCTTTTGAGAAAATTTAATATCCACTCTCTTTTTTTTTTTAATCTCTCAGTAAACTAGCAATAGGAGGGAATTTCCTCAATCTGATAAATGGGATCTACAAATGTTATACATGATCAGATTAAAACCTTTCTGTCACTATTTGGAACAAGGCAAGAAAGTGTGCTTTCACCATTTCTATTCACCATTATAGTGAAGGTCCTTGCTGGTGCTGTAAGACAATTAAAAGAAATAGAAGGCATTCAGATGCAGAGTATCAACATCCTTAAAGAAATGAGCATAAGGATAGCAAGTACTTTTGTTTAATGAAACCCTAATTTGTTTCTAGTGGAAGATGAATGCAGTTTTCTTTTTATTTTTGCATGTTTAAATTTCCTCTTTCTCATTAGATAAAATAAAGAGATAAATGAACTTCATAGTGGTACTTTGCCAAATCAACCTTTTTTTCCTCCTACCAGTGAATGCTTTTGAAAGGCTGATGTCAAATAATATCTATGTTATACAGCCTGTTTCATAAAGCCTGTTAATATTGATCAAATAAGTATTTTCATATTCTTATATGGCAGTTAGCCTACCAATTTTTTGGCTAGCTCTATAATATCTAGTATATTCTTATAGACATAATAACTGCCAGGAAAATGTTTGGCCAGACCTCATTCAAGTAAGGGAAAGGATATTCATGATTATGTGACATGTATATTTAGAATATAATATTTCAAGTTAGATTTGGCAAGAAAACAGTCATGCACTAAAACATGTGAGATATCTTGAATCCTTTTGGAAAAACCCTCAAAGGAAAATAATTTAAGAGCTACTAACATTTCTCTTAGCTCTGACTTCTCAATAAACTTTTGGTACAACATTTGCATTTTACTTGACTGGCTTCCTTTCTACATGAACTTTCATTAAACATTCTTCACTTTCCAAGTGTTCTTTGTCATTAAAAAAACTGGGTGATTTAGATTTTCAGATGAATTCATATATACTGAACAATGATTATTTTATATATGATGATGTTGGGGACATTTCTCCCAATTGTGTAAAAATAGTATGAGGCACATGATGGATAGCAATGTTCATGGAGGTGCATGTATAATTAGAACCTCATAATAAATACAATTTCTTATTTTGGTTGACTACAGTTAGCAACTTAAGCCATCAATTGTACTGCAGTTCTGCTCTACAATCTTCTTCAAGCTACATACACGGAAGCCAAAATTGAAAAGTGACTTTGCAATCTGACACATCACTTAGTGCTTGGGATAACATCTCTCTAGTCAAATTCAAAGTAATTCTTTGTATAGTATACCGGGGCTACAAAATAAAAATAAAAATCCAGCTGGTTTGATTTCAGTTGTTTTGACTCCCTCTCACTATATCAAAAGCAATTCCAGTTGGTCTTAGTTAATAAAAATGGTACCAAAATTTGTGGAAATTAGGATTGCAAATAGGATCATTAAAGTGTTGGTGACTGTTGAAAATATTAGAGATTGTAAACTTGGTAGGTAGTGTTCGAAAAATCCTTCTGGTATGGAGATTGAAAGATGAAGAGACGAAGCCCATTTATTTCTTCTCTGTATTGTATGTTTCTGGAGACAGAGCTTTAGTTTCAGTCACATTACTCAAGAATATGCCTGGGGAGTCTATTCTTCTGTGAGTCTCTGCCAAAACAGCTTGGGGAACAGCTGGTGATAATTCTGGCTTCATTCCCCCGCTCAACAGCTGATGTTCAGGAGCAGGAAGGCAATCGGGTGGGTGTGTTCTGAGCCATGCCATTGCTGCTTCCCCTCAGCTGCTCCTACTCCCACACAAAAGGAGCGGAGTGGAAGGCTGAGTTCCTAGAAGTGGCCTCAAAGGGAGGACAGTCAGTCCTATAGCTTTAGGTACTGGGGGGAAGAAATGAATGGTTTTGTCATGTAAAAGTCCAGGGGTAGGATTAGAAAAGACCATGTTCTTCTAACATCTGAAGAGGAACCTTTATTTAAGATACACTGTTAAGCATTCTAGTCTTTTAAAATGAACAATGAGGTAAGTATGGAAATTGCTGATTTACCACCTACAAATAAATTCTCTCAATTAACTGAGTTTTTATTAATTATTTTAAATGAGTTACCCTTTCCTTAATCCTGGGCCCTGCTTACTAAGAAGTTCAAAGGTAGTGGTGGTTTTAGAAAAGGATATTGTTGTGTATTTTCCCTTTTAATAGTCTAATGTGGAGGAAATTTTGCCTCTTCAACTGGAATTTTTGAGACATGAATTCTAGTCTCAGCTTTACCAATATCTAATGTGACTGTGAACAAATTGCTTATTTTTTTCAGTTTCATTTTATTTCTGCAACATGAGAGAATCAGGTTAAAATAGATTCTATGTGCAGTCCCTTGAGCTGAAATCAGTACACTGTATTCATAATGCTGAATCAATGTAGGATGACTTTAATCCCTCTTTTATTTGATAGCCTTTCCGACACATAAAGACTGCACCTGTGCTCATCCTTTATATTTCCTCTTTTAAGCCCATGTTCTCTCTTCTTTTTCCTCATGACTCAGTTTCTAGTTAAATGAACCTGAACATGCTCAAGAATATCTAATTGCTTCTTGAACCATGGCTGCAACAATTATACGTGATGTTGCAGATGTAGTCCAGTCAATTCAGAGTAGATTTAATTTTTTTGCCATTCCATAATTGTCTTGATTTTTGTTAAGCTTGAAGTCAACCCAAAGTACTAAATCATTTTAACCCATGTTACCTTTCAGCACTGTTTCTTCTAAGCTCACTTTTTACTTTTATATTGGACCTCTTTTTGGATTTAAGCACAGATATTTTTACCTTATTTACATACTGTATGTTCATGTTAAGAGGAACACAAATTTAGGGTTAAGAGCACAAATTTTGATTGTAGGACCTGTGATTAAATCCTGACTCTGATATTTCTGGCTTTGGGACATCAGTATAATAAAGTCAGTTATAGGATTTTAAAGTCTTGATTCTCTCATCTATAAAGTAAGAGTAATACTAAATCACTTAATATTATTGTGTGAGCTATTTATAGAATTGACATATGCTCAGTCATTGATAGGACATCTCGAATGGAGTGAGTGGTCAATGAAGAGTAGTTATTGTTATTGCCCTAACTCCATCTTTGACTGTATTTGCTATCCCACTAAAGAGATAAAGAAATTGTCCATTTTTTGCCTAGGCCCATGATACAATATTTTAACAGAAAAGGGTTGAGGTGTGAATCTCAAGTATAAAACTAGTGATCTCTAGTCAAGTAGTGATTTTTTTGTGTGTGTTTTTTATTCAACATTCCTTGGACCATGTTATTCAACTATATAAACATTCATCTAATATTGTTTTCTGGACCTCATATCTACATCTTGTTCACAATAACAATGGAAAATAATTAGTTTTATTCTGACCTAATTCATTCCTCCTGATGTTATTATGGTCTCTGATGATAACGGCTTTCCTTTCTAAGACCTTACAGTCTCATAATAATTTGTTCTCAAATCTTTTCCAAATCGATGTCAAGTTTACTGACACGGTGCACTGCACCATTCTGTTTATTCCCCATTTCTTGTCACCTGCACTGCACACCATTGTTCCTGAAAGACTATTGCTGGTGATCAAATGATTTCTTCCTATTTTCTTCCCACAGTTTTCACATTCACTTGGGCAGTTATTGATCAGGTCAGGACATCTGCTGGTGACAGAATTTAAATGGTCCTATCCATATGGTCACCGGTTTGGGTTTCAAATTTCTCTTAACATTTTTTTTTTAATTGAGATAGAGTCTTACTCTGTTGCCAGGCTAGAGTGCCGTGGCATGATCTCGGCTCATTGCAACCTCCGCCTCCTGGGTTCAAGTGATTCTCCTGCCTCAACCTTCCAAGTAGTGGGGATTACAGGTGCGTGCCACCATGCCCAGCTAATTTTTGTATTTTTAGTAGAGTTGGGGTTTCACCATGTTGGCCAGGATGGTCTCGATCTCCTGACCTCATGATCCACCTGCTTCAGCCTCCCAAAGTGCTGGGATTACAGGCGTTAGCCACCGCACCCAGCCTTAACTTTTGTTTTTTAACACTATACGGTTTGGTGATATTTCTCTTAACACTTACTTCCTTTTCATTCTGTTCAGAATAATTTGTCTTGAGAAGCTTGGGAGCTTCCTGAGTAGAGCATTATAGATTAATTAGGATTCCTTTAGATGCCAGTTATAGAAAATCCAATCCAGGGAAGCTTATTGGAAAACAACTGAACAGTCTAGGGACAATATGGCTCAGACATTGTTGTAGACAAGGATTTAAACACTGTTTCTAGATCCAGCCCCTCTTTTCCTGTATGGACCCTTATTTTCTTTTAACATGGCTTCATTTGCAGATATTTGCCCTCTTGTGTATCAGTGTTTGTGGCAGCTCCAGCATCTCAAGTCCAGTGGGAAGGAACATGGGGCTTTCTAGCAATCTCAGCAAAAATTTCCTGATATTCATAGGCTCTGCTGGTTTCTCATGCTCCTTCCTGAACCAATCCCTGTAACCAGGGAAATTTACCTTCTGTTTGCCATTCTTAAGTTTCTACTAAATTCTGAGACAAGTGATGGAGTTCAGGATATGCTACACCAAAATATGGCACCTTAGCATTTGAAAAATAATGAAAGCAACAAAGTACTCTCACCTTTCCCTTGCCCCTTCTCCCATGAGTAGTCACAAAACATAGTTGGCCTTTCCCTGATGGAGGTCCTCAGACTCTTACTTCAGACATGCCCTCTGTAGAACCAGAGGAAAGGAATATCCTTGTCTCTGAAGGACACAGAGAAGAAGCTGAAAAACCAAGCCTTGCAAAGTACCTCTAAGCTTATTACCATTAGATTATACTCCTTTGTCTAATCATACTTTTGCATGACTGTCTACTCTTTATTAAACCTAAGCAAAACAAATAGTTTTCCTTATATCTTTGAGTCTTCATTTTTTAATGTTCCCATACTATGTAAAACATATATTAAATAAATACATGTGAGTTTCTCTTGTTAATCTGTCTTTTATTGTAGGTGTCTCAGCCATTAACCTTGCAATGATTAAGGAAAAGATATTACTGTTTCTCCACTGCACAGGAAAGAACCCAGCTCCACTAGGAGTCTGAATGGGGACCAATCTCCACTGTAATATGAAGTCTCTAAATAGATGTAGTACACCAGAGAAGGCAATGCATAATTGTGATCAAACCTTTAGAACAAACCTGTTTTTCCTAATTGTACTCTCTCTCACATGCATTCGCATATGTGTGTGCATGTATGAGTGCACCCATGCACGCAGACACACTTATACACACACACGTGAGGGTGCTAGACATTCATTAGTTTATTTTACTCTTCTGAATTCTCATGATCTGTTTAACCTTTTCTTAATAACTAGGTTTTTGCAAACAAAAAATGTTTTTGTTCCAACTTTAAAGTGATAATTTGCATTTCAGTATAAAAGCTTCCCAAACTGTACTAAAATGGCAGTAATGTAATGAACACACAAAGGCAAGAATGGGACAGGAAGGAAACGACTGAAAACTTAAGAAGTAAACTGAATTTTGGAAGATAAAATTTTTATGAACAAGCAAAATGGAGAAAGGAAATACTTCACACTCTGTAGTGAGAGAAGCCAATAATGAATAAGGAAATTTGCATTGGAGAATTCCAGAGAGGATCAGTAACTGAAGGAGATGCTGGAGCTCCACACACATCTGAAAGCAACAACGTGAAGTTGGGTTGAAAACAGGGTAGTTCATTTACAGTCTGTTAGGAGCACTTAGAAAACACATATTTATTCTCTTGTCTCTGCAGAAGATAGATTCAAGGTGTATTCTATGGAGAGGTAGACTTTGATCTTAGAAGTCCCAAACACAGTAAAGTGAGGTGTTGAGTTGAAAATAAAAAGATGAATTCTTCATATTTAATTATGACTTTCATCCTCCTTTTCCAACTTGGCCTTAGAATCATCGTAGCCAAGTTTGTAACACCAAGCAAGGGACTGATATATCACTGGAGAAACGGACCAGTACAACAAAAAAGTGCAAACTGGGTTCACTTTGCACTGGTTGCCACTTCATTTCTGTATCTTGGACTGTACTTTTACTGCTTGCACGAGCACAGTTAGACACAATATTCACACATAGGTTCCATGAAGTGGGTTTATTACTTATAGATAGGCAGCATGGGAAAACAGAAGCCTAGGATTTATGACTAGTCAGTCCCCCAGTGCTCAGGAAAGCTGCCTAGAGTAGAGGGAGTCTCATTTGCACATGCCCCACTTGCAATGAAGGTGAAAGAGCCCAGAAAGCAGCCTATCCTGAATTTTATGATCTGGGGGAAGTGATACAGTGGGGGTAAAGCATTGAAGGACATCCTGTTCTGGGGTGGACAGGAATAGAGCCCAGGCTGTTCCAAACAGTTCCTCCTTATCTTAAGATATTGCATTCCCAGCATGTTCTACAGTTATTCTGAGAACTACAGAATGAAAATGGAACCCTATTTCTCACCATATATAAAAATTAACCCAAGATCTCAAGATGGATTAAAGACTTAAATGTAAGACCTGAAACTATAAAAATTCAAGGAGAAAACCTAGGAAAAACTCTTCCGGACATTGGTCTAGGCAAACATTTATGACAAATACCCTAAAAGCAAATGCAATAGAAACAAAAATAATAAAATGGGACTTAACAAAGCTTCTGCATAGCAAAAGAAATCATCAGCAGAGTGAGAAGAGAACCTACAAATGGGAAACAATGTTTGCAAATTATGCCTCTGACAAAGGACAAATATCTAGAATCTACAAGAAACTAAAACAATTCAACAACAAAAAATACACACCAACCCAATTAAAAACTGGGCAAAGGACATGAACAAATATGTCTTAAAAGAAAAAATACAAGCAATTGAGCAACCAACAAACACATAAAAAGTGCTCAACATCACTAAGCATCAGAGAAATGCAAATTAAAATCACAAGTTAAAATCTTACACCAGTCAGAATGGCTATTACTAAGATGTCAAAAAATAACATATCCACATGGACGCAGAGAAAAGGGAATACATATACGCTGTTGGTAGGAATGTAAATTAGTTCAAGCTCTCTGGACAACAGTATGGTGATTTCTCAAAGAACAAAAGATAGAACTACCATTCAACTCAGCACATCCACTGCTGGTTATCTGCCCAAAAGCAACAAAATCACTATACAAATAAGACACCCACACTCATATACTTGTTACACATTGTTCACAATAGCAAAGCCATGGAACCAGCCTAAGTGTTCATCAGTGGTTGACTAGATAAATAAAATGTGATATACATTGTGATATGCGTCCACACAGAATACTATACCATATAAAAAAGAATGAAAGTGTGTCCTTTGCAGGAACATGGATGGAGCTGAAGGTCATTATCCTTAATAAATTAAGTCAGAAACAGAGAGTCAAATACCACATGTTCTTAATTATAAGTAGAGCTAAACAATGGGTACACATGGACCTCAAAATAGAAATAATAGACACTGGAGACTCAAAAAAGGGGAAGAGTGAGAGGGGGTGAGGGTTGAAAAATTACCCATTGGGTATAAGGTTCACTATTTGAATAATGGGCACTAGAAGCCCAGTCCCCACCGATATACAATATACCCATGAAACAAACATGTATATGTACCTTCTGGATCTAGAATAAAGTAAAACTTAAAAAATTAAAAAAGAGAATAAAAGTTCCAAATCAAACTTAGAGAGATGAAAACTACAATGTTGGAGATAAAAATTATACTGAATGGGAATAATTGCAGATTATATACTGTAGAAGAAAAGATTAGTCAACTTGAAAATATGGTATTTAAAACTATACAAAATGGAAAATACAGGGAAAAGTTTAAATGCACATAGAAGCAGTAAGATGTAGAATAACTTAAAACAGTGAAGTATACACGTAATTAGAATTTCTAAAGCACTGGAAAGTAGAAAACAAAAAAAAATTGAAAAAATTGTGAGTGAAAGGGTTCCAAATTTTATAAAAAAATACAACCTTGGGGATGCAAGAATGTCAATGAATTCCAACTCTAGGAAGTATGAAGACTATTACGTCAAGTCAAATTGTAACCAAATTGTCCAAAACCAGTGAGAAAGAGAAAATCTTAAAAACAGCTAGAGAAAAAAAACCATATTACACAAGGAGGAACAAAGATAAGAATGGGAGCAAAGTGCTTGTCAACAATACTGCAAATGATAAAACAGTGCAGCAACATTTTTAAATTACTGAAAACAGAAAGACAAATATCTCATGTTGTTACTTGTTTGTGGGATCTAAAATTTAAAACAATTGAACTCATGGCCATAGGGAGTAGAAAGATGATTACCAGAGGCTGGGAACGGTGGTGGGGGACTGGAGGGGAGGTGGGATGGTTAGTAGGCGTAACAAAATAGACAGAATGAGTAAGACCTACTATTTGATAGCACAATAGGGTTACTACAGTCAATAATTTAATTGTATTATTTTAAAATAACTTAAAAATGTAATTGGGTTGTTTGTGACTCAAAGGATAAGTACATGAGGGGATGAATACCCCATTCTCCATGACATGCTTATTTCACATTGTATGCCTGTATCAAAACATCTAATGTACCTCATAATATATAAATAAATACACCTACTATATACCCACAATAATTAAATTTTTTAAAATTTCTGAAAATGAGGAAACAAAGCATAAAATTGTTAACCTATAATTTTATACATGTGAAAAATATTCAAAAAAGAAAGGTGAAATAAATGTTTTGCAGAAATAAAAAAGGTGAAGGCATTCATCAGGACCAAACCCTCATGACAAGGAAGTTCATCAGGTGTAACGAAAATGATTCCAGATAAAAATACAGCTCTACGAAAAACAATGAAGAGCATTGGAAATAATAACTATGTGGGGGAATAGACAATATATATTTTTAAAAATATCCTTTAAAAATATAATTGACTAACTAAATAATAATGTTCAGATCATATATGCAAAAGTAAAATGTATAACAAATATAGCACAAATCAGGAAGAGAGTAAAGAAAGCATAGTATTGTAAACTTGTTATATACAAAGTGGTTATATCACTTAAAGATAGACTACAATAATTTAAAGATATATACTATACCATAAAGCAACGACTAAAGTAATATAACAACAAATTATAGTTAATAAGCCAACAAAGGAAATAAAATGGAATCATAAAGTTCAATTAACCCCAAAGAAGGGAAAGAAGACAAAAGGGAAAAATTTCAGATGAGTTAAATGGAAAATAAACAGCAAGATGTTAGATTCAAAACTAACTACAGTAGTAATCACACTAAGTACAAATGATTTAAATATCCAATTTAAAAGGGAATGAATTTGAAATTGGATACAAAAGCAAGATCGAACTGTTTGCTGTCTGTAAGAAATGCCCTTTAAATATAAGATACAAATAGACTAAAAGAATGGGAAAAATATGTCATACTATTATAACACTAATTTTTAAAATAATTGAAAAGATATTAATATCAGAAGTATATCTCAAGGAAAATATATTTCTAATAATGAGGAAGGTGATTTCCTAATGACTTCATGATTCATCGTGAGGATATAACAATGTTAAATGTTTATATACCTACCTCATCATAGAGCTTCAAAACATCTGAAGCAAAATGAATAGAACTTCAAGCGGAAATAGTCAAATCCACAAATGTTTTTAGGAAGTCTGATAATCCCTTCCCAACTATCATTAAAATAAGTAGACAAAGTCAAGAAGGAGAAAGAAGATTTGATATGTACTATCAACCAACTTGGTTGATTTAACACCTATAAAATCCTCTGCCCACCAACAGAATATACATCATTTTCAAAGTCACACAAAATATTTATTAAAATTGATCATGTTCTGGGCCATAAAATAAGTGGTACTAAGTTTAAAATGATTCAAGTTATATGGTGCCTGTTTTTTGAGGACAATGGAACTAAGTTAAAATAAGTAATAAAATAATCCTTTAAAAATCCCAAATATCTGGAAACTAAAGAACACACTTAGCCCATTGGTCAGAGACAGAATTAGAAGGGAAATTAGAACATTTTTTTTCACTTAATGAAAATAAAAATACAACATATCAAAATTTGTGAGATGAACTAAAGCAGCACTGAGAGAAAAATTATAGCACTAAATGTACATATTATAAAATAAGAAATGTATCAAATCAGAGACCTCTGATGTCATCGTAAGAAACTAAAAAATGTAGAGCAAATTAAACCTAATATAAGCAGGAGACAAAATAATAAATATCTGAGCAGAAAGCAATGGAACAGAAAACAGAAAAGCAGTAGAGAAAATCAATGAATTAAAAAACTTGGTCTTTAAAATTGATAATATCTATTGATCCTAAAATCAGTCAAAATATTTTATTTTCAGATGTTCTGACTCTGTTCCTCTTTTATTTATTGCTTCTTTTTTAAATTATACTTTAAGTTCTAGGGTACATGTGCACAACATGTAGGTTTGTTACATAGGTATACATGTGCCATGTTGGTTTGCTGCACCCATCAACTCATCATTTACATTAGGTATTTCTCCTAATGCTATCCCTCCCGCAGCCTCCCATCCCCAACAGGCCCCAGTGTGTGTTGTTCCCTTCCTTGTCTCCATGTGTTCTAATTGTTCAACTCCCACTTATGAGTGAGAACATGCAGTGTTTGGTTTTTCTGTCCTTGTGATACTTTGCTGAGATTGATAGTTTCCAGCTTCATCTATGTCCCTGCAAAGGACATGAATTCATCCTTTTTTATGGCTGCATAGTATTCCATGGTGTATGTGTATCACATTTTCTTTATCCAGTCAATTATTGATGGACATTTGGGTTGGCTCCAAGTCTTTGATATTGTGAATAGTGCCACAATAAACATACATGTACATGTGTCTTTATAGTATCATGATTTATAATCCTTTGGGTATATACCCAGTAATGGGATTGTTGGGTCAAATGGTATTTCCAGTATGTATTTCCAGTGTATATTGGTGGGAGAACAGGATGTTCTCCACATCCTCTCCAGCATCTGTTGTTTCCTGACTTTTTAATGACCACCATTCTATCTGGAGTGAGATGGTATCTCATTGTGGTTTTAATTTGCATTTTTCTGATGACCAGTGATGATGAGCTTTCTTTCATATGTTTGTTGGCCACATAAATGTCTTCTTTTTGGAAGTGTCTGTTCATATCCTTCTCCCACTTTTTGATAGGGTTGTTTGTTTTTTTCTTGTACATTTGTTTAAGTTCTTTGTAGATTCTGGATATTAGCCCTTTGTTAGATGGATGGATTGCAAAAATTCTGTAGCTTGCCTGTTCACTCTAATGACATTTTTTTTGCTGTGCAGAAAATCTTTAATTTAATTAAATTCAATTTGTCTATTTTGACTTTTGTTGCCATTGCTTTTGGTGTTTTAGTTGTGAAGTCTGCCCATGCCTGTGTCATAAATGGTATTGCTTAGGTTTCTTCTAGAGTTTTTACGGTTTTAGGTCTTACATTTAAGTCTTTAATTCATCTTGAGTTAACTTTTGTATAAGATGTAAGAAAGGGACCCACTTTCAGCTTTCTACATATGGCTAGCCAGTTTTCCCAGCACCATTTACTAAATAGGGAATCCTTTCCCCACTGCTTGCTCTTGTCAGGTTTGTTGAAGATCAGATGGTTGTAGATGTGTGGTGTTATTTCTGAGGCCTATATTCTGTTCCATTGATCTATATATCTGTTTTGGTACCAGTACCATATTGTTTGTGTTACTGTAGCCTTGTAGGATAGTTTGAAGTCAGGTAGCGTGATGCCTCCAGCTTTGTTCTTTTTGCTTAGGATTGTCTTGGCTATACGGGCTCTTTTTTGGTTCCATATGAACTTTAAAGTTGTTTTTTTCCAATTCTATGAAGAAAGTCAATGGTAGCTTGATGGGGGTAGCATTGAATCTATAAACTACCTTGGGCAGTATGGCCATTTTCACGATATTGATTCTTCCTATCCATGAGCCTAGAATGCTCTTCCGTTTGTTTGTGTCCTCTTATTTTGTTGAGCACTGGTTTGCAGTTCTTGAAGAGGCCCTTCACATCCCTTGTAAGTTGGATTCCTAGGTATTTTATTCTCTTTGTAGTATTGTAAATGGGAGTTCACTCACGATTTGAATCTCTGTTTGTTCTTGGTGTATAGGAATGCTTGTGATTTGTACACATTGATTTTGTATCCTGAGACTCTGCTGAAGTTGCTTATCAGCTTAAGAAGATTTTGGGCTGAGATGATGGGGTTTTCTAAATATACAATCATGTCATCTGCAAAGAGATACAATTTGACTTCCTCTTTTCCTAATTGAATACCCTTTATTTCTTTCTCTTGCCTGGTTGCCCTGGCCAGAACTTCCAATACTATGTTGAATAGGAGTGGTGAGAGAGGGCATCCTTGTCTTGTGCTGGTTTTCAAAGGGAATGCTTCCAGTTTTTGACCATTCCATATGATATTGGCTTCTAAATGAAGATATTTTACTTTTTAAAACTCTGCCATCTTTCTCTTTGTCTTACTCCATTGTTTTATACTTTATGTTGGTGATTTTTACATTATTACACACATGTCTTAAAGTGATAAACCTCTAACTTGATTAGTAATAAAAGATAGAAGACACAATTCCTAATAATAAAAATGAGAGAAGTGTCATAACTACAGTATATAGAAATTAAAAGATAAAGGAATACTATGAACAACATCATACCAATAATGTGACAATCTAGATGAAATGAACAAATTCTATGAAAGCAACAAACTATTAAAACTCACTAAAAAAGAAATAGATAACGTGAATATCTCTGTATCTATTATTAATGAAAAATTAAATCTGTACTTAATAATCTTCCTACAAAGAAAACTCTGGGCATACATAGCTTCACTGGTAAATTCTAATAGATATTTAAGGAAGAAATAACATAAAATTTACACAAACTCTTCAGAAAATTGAAAAGAAGGTAACATTTTCCAACTCATTATATGAGGCTAGCATTAGCCTGATAATTAGCCTGATACTAAAAGTAGACAAAGAAATATAAAAAGAAATCTACAGGCCAAAAATTCTCATAATCACAGCTAAAAAATTCAAAACAAAATTTTAGCAAATCAAATTCAAAATATATAAAAAGAATAATGCATTTTGACAAAGTGGGATTTATCCAGGAATTGCAAGGTGACTTTAATATTTGAGACTCTATTAATATAATTCACTATGTAAACTAAAAAAATGATGTTTGTCTTTGTAGAGATTGAATATTTTCTGTACTATTATTTTCAATTTTTTCTCTTTATTTCTCTGAATTCACTCAGATTACTTCAAGCTGTCCCTCTTTGTCTATATTTTATTTTCAGTTGTGCCTATTCTCTACCTCTTTTATTTATTGCTTCTAGATGATGATATTTTACTTTTTATTTTATTTTTTACTCTACCATCCTCTTTATCTCATTTAATTGTTTTTTATACCTTATGTTGGTGTTTTGTAAATTATTACACACATGTTGTCTTAAGGTCCTGTATAGTGCAATGTACTTGTGAGACATATCCTTCTACTATTTGTTATTTTTCTTTCAGAAAGTATTCGGAATTGTTTTGTAAATAATATTTCTTCCTTTAAATCTTTACTTGCCAAAATATTACTGCCAAGAGGGGCTGCAATTTAGAGCAAGGAAGTGAAACACTAACGTTTTAAGGGGCATGATAAAACTCAAAAAGCAAGATGAATAATATTTTAATAAAATATTTCTTAAAATAAAAATTAATTTTAAAATTCTATGATTATCAAGATATCAGAATTTTACATAACACAGAATTAATAATCGAACTCTGACAATTCATACTGAAAGCTGAGGCAGGGGAAAATTAAGTAACACTGATCCTTGCTTTTTTTTTTTTAATTGTAATTATTCTGGTGAGCATGTAATTATATTTTCTTGTGGTTTTGTAGTTTTGTCTTGAATTTCTCTGATAACTAATGATGTTAAACATCTTTTCATGTGCTTACTGGTCATTTGGATTTTCTCTTTTTTGAAATGTCAAAAATTTTGTTCATTTTTGAGTTGGGCTGTTGCCTTTTTATTATAAATTTGAAAAAAGTCTACCAATTTTCAAAAACAAGGTTTATTTTAATTGTTGCAAGTTTCTTTTCCCATTTTGTTGCTTGGTTTTACTATATTGATGCAATTTTGATAAATTGAAGTTTTTAATTTGTAGAAAGTCAAATCTGTCAACATTTTTCTTTGTGATATGGGTTTTCTGTAACTTATTCAGGCAACTTTTTGATGTCCTGAGGTTTTTACAGTATTTTCCCATATTAGGTTATTTTTAATTTGAAATGTTTTAAACTATTTTATTTACATATATCACACATATACAGAAGCACAAATTGTATAGTACAATTCAATGAATTATCAAAATAGATCTATGTGATCACCAATTATGTGAACAACAGAACATTAAGAAGGTCCCAAGAATCCCATGACATAACCCCTTTCAAAAACTACTCTTTCTCTTTTTTTCTAAAAGTAACTACTATCTTCATGTTTAATACAATAGATAAGTTTTGTCCATGTTGAATGTTTTATAAATGGAATCCTTGGTCAAAATTATCTCTTAAGAAATTTATAAATACCTTTGCTTATAGTTGTAGTTTATTTCATTAGTGTACAGTTTTCATTGTATGACTATCACAATTTCTTTACCCAATGGTCATTTAGATCATTTCTAGGACGTTTTTTGGCTTCTGCTAACATTTTATATATTTTTAAATTAACATATATGTTCAATTTTTTTGCATAAATACATAGAAATAGAATTGCTGGGTCACATTGACAGTATCTGTTTATATAAAAACCTGCAAAAAACTGTTTTCCCAAGTGGTCTACCATTTTATATTCACACCAACAATGTATGAGAGTTTCTGTTTTTGGTTATTATTAATAACACTGCTATGAAAATAGCGGCATTATGTGTGTGTGTGTGTAAAATAGATGACTCATAGAATATGCATATGTTTGATATTAGTAGGTAATGCCAGTTAGTTTTTCAAAGCAATTGTCAAAATGTACAAACTCATCAGCACTGTGTAAGAGTTCTCATTCCTCCGTATCCTGATCAACACTTGTTATTGACAGCCTTGTAATTTTTAGCAGATCTGGTCACTCATCTCATTGGTAGTTTGAATTTGTAATTCAAACGAAGCTGAGAAATGTTACATATGTTTGTTGGCCATTGATAGATATTATTTAATGAAATGTTTGCTTTTTATTTGTTCCCTTGTACCGGTTTTTTGGGTTTTTTTTTTCACTTATTTATTTATTTTTGAGATGGAGTCTTGCTCTGTTGCGAGGTTGGAGTGCAGTGGTGCGACCTTGGCTCACTGCAACCTCTGCCTCCCGGGTTCAAGCAATTCTCCTGCCTCAGCCTCCTTAGTAGCTGGGACTACAGGCGTGAGCCACCACTCCCAGCTAATTTTTGTATTTTTAGTAGAGACGGGATTTTACCATGTCAGCCAGGATGGTTTCCATCTCTTGAGCTCGTGATCCACCGGCCTTGGCTTCCCAAAGTGCTGGTATTACAGGCATGAGCCACTGCGCCCAACCTGTACCACTTATTTATTAAAATTCTAATTTTACCTTATTGATCATAGAAGTTTTTTTCTATATTCCATATTAGTCCTTTTGGTTATATGTACTAAAAATGACTTCCCCATGTATCTTACTGTCTTCACACTATTAATAATGTTTTTGATGAAAAAACATTAATTATAATGAAGTCAGACTTGGCAGCCTTCCTTATGTTTTATGATTTGTGCTTTCTGTGTATTGTTTCAGAAATGTTTCATAAACCCAAGATCATGAAAATACTTTCCTAAGTTGTTTTGAGACACTGTTGCTTTATATTTCACATTAAGATTTACAACATCTTGCAATGTATTTTGAGATACAGTAATGGATAGAAGTCTTTCTACCCTATTCCCCTCCCTCATCATTTCTATCAAGAGCATTTACTAAAAAGATTTGTTTTTTCCTTTGTACCTAAGTGACATGTTTAATGAATCAACTACCATATATGCCTGGATTTGTTTTTGAGGTCTATATTTGATTCTTTTGTTTTATTTGTATCCAAAGCAATACTATACTGATGTAATTGTGAGTTTATAAAAATTTTTATCAGGCAGATCAATCCTCTCACTTTATTTTAAGAGTATGATGGTTATTCTTGGTCTTTTGAATTTTCATATAAAGTTTTAATTAGTTTGACAATTTCCATAGTGGAAGGAAGGAGAGAGAAAGAATTAAAGAAAGATGAGAAAGGAAGGAAGGAAGAGAAAAGGCAAAAAAAGAAGAGAAAAGATGAAAGAACATGCAAAAGAGGACAGAAAGAATAAATAAAAATAAATAAATGAACAAGTGACTAATAAAGTTAGGTTATAAATTGGGGTTATTCAGTATCTACAGAACATCTTGAGAAAATTGACTTTTTATGCTTATTCTTCTAATCAATGAATTCAATATATTATCCATTTATTTGAACCTTATTTATTTATTATTTTTAATGCTTGGTAGTTTTTGATATATGGGTCTTCCTATCTTTTTCAGAGTAAATCTGACACATTTGGTATTTTGTGTTAATATCTATAATATCTTTACAATTTTTCACTTACCAAAAAAGTAATACCTGTTTTACTTGTTATACCTGTTTTAACTTCAATGACTTATTTTTACAATCAATTGAATATTCTATTTATACAATCAAATCATTTTTAAATAATTCCAACTTACTTCTTGCTCAATCCTTACACATTTTAACTTTTTTTGTGTTTTAATTAACAAGCTAGGGTTTTCAGTAACAGATTTCTTAGAAGTGAAGATAGTGAGTATTCTCATTTCATTTCTAAATGCAAATGAAAAAATGTCAATATTTCCCAATTTAGTACAACTTATGTTTTCTTTTAGAATAAAATCTTTATTAGCAAATATAGGAATTTACCTTACTTTTAGTTTTCTAAGAATGTTTAACTTAATTTTTGATTACTATCAATGGATGTTGAATTTTACTGTCACTATTTAGATGATCATATCAACATTTTAAAATGCTTACCAGCTGGGCTCAGTGGCTCATGCCTGTAATCTTAGAACTTTGGGAGGTCGAGGTGGGTGGACCACTTCAGTTCAGGAGTTTGAGACCAGCCTGACCAACATGGTGAAACCTCATCCATACTAAAAGTACAAAAGTAGCCAGGCACGGTGGTATACACCTGTAATTCCAGCTACTTGGGAGGCTGAGGCAGGAGAATTGCTTGAACCTGGGGGCAGAGGTTGCAGTCAGCCAGGATCCAGCCATCACAATCCAGCCTGGGCAATAAGAGTGAAACTCCATCTCAAAAATAAATAAATAAATAAATAAATAAATAAATAAATGTAAAAATAAAAAGTAAAATGTTTACCTCTTTAATGTGGTAAATCCCCTTTAAATATTTTTTCTAATATTAAGCTACTATTGCCTTCCTGGAATAATCCCAAGTTATTCAGGATATATGATCATTTTTACATTTTTATATATTTGGATTGCTAATATTTTGTTTAGGATTTTTGGACTTGATGGTTGGTGTTTGAAATTGTCATGATTTATTTTGTTTACTTTTCTTGTTGAGTTTTGAAATCAAGGCTATGCTGATTTTATAAACTAAGTTGGAGAACATACCTTATTTTTAAATTTTTTTGTAAGAGTTTGTATAAGCTTTGTTTTCTATTGTTCTTAAATGGTTAATTTAATCATTTAAGATTAAATTAATCTGATGACATCTGGCTCCAGATTTTTGGATTCTATTTCTTTGGTTTGGGATTACTCAATTTTCATTTTCTTCTTGTGTCAGTTTTGAAGATTTATTTACTAGGAATTTGTTTATTTGCTTCTTAAAAATTTAAATTTCCTGTAATTTTTGTTATATTTAGATCTAAATATACTATCTTGCCAAATGCTTTCTATTTTTTATACCTGCCAAATATTTCTCTTTCTTTCTTTCCGATCTTTTGGATTGACTAAGGATTTCTTTTATAGTAGTCCCTTTTCCTTTTATGAGTCTGAAAAATATGTATTCTTTTTCTCTTTTTTAGTAGATACTCTGGAAATCATAACACATGAACTTTACTTATCAGCTTCTAAAATTGATAATTTTATTTTCATTCCAAACAGTGGAAGAAACTTAGAACATGTTAATTCAATTGACTGTATTTGTTGTTTGTAATGCTGTTGAACCTATGTGTGTGAGTATGTGCAAGCCTCTAACAGCTTCATTATTATTTTTTATGTACTATTGATGATTACTTAGATTTACCCACATATTTACCACATCACTTTCCTTGAATTCTTCTAGCATCTCTGACTTTTAATTCAGGATCACTTTTTTCCTTCTGAGGATAACACTTTATTTTTTATTTTTAAAATTATTATTATTATTACTATTTAATTGACCATGCAAGAACTGGAGTCAGCACTCAAATCAGTCTCCAGGATCACACTTTAGAATGTCTTTACTCTCAGTTTGTGTGAACTATCTCAGTTTCTTTACATTCAAAAATGTCTTTATTTAACTCTTAATCAATATTTTTCTCAACATACAATTTTAGTTATGTGATTATTTATTCCAGCATTAGAAAATTTTATTCTAATGTCATCCCTTTGCCATATTGCTCTTGAAAAGTCATTGCCAATATAACTGTTACTCCTTTTTATGTAATTATTTCTCATCAATACTGCTTTTGATCCCCGGTTTTGTTTTTTTGAGTTGATTGATTCATGTAGTTTATCAGTTTTTTAAGATAAAACTGTTAGGGATTTTGTGTTTAAATTGCTTTTGTCCTTTGCTTTTTCTCCTCTATTTTGGGATCTTCTGTTTTACATATACTACAACTTCTCACAGTATTCTTTATGTTTCTGACCCTACTCCTTTTCCATCATTTTAACATTTCTTTTACTATTTTTAATAACTACTTCTGTCTGATTTTATGGTTTCCTAATTTGCTCTCTGGATATGTATATATATTCTGTTAAAACCATCCACTTAGTTCTTAATTTCATTTATTTTTCTATTCTAGAATTTCACATTTGTTTCTTTTCAAACTTGCCATAGCAATTTTTATAGTTTCAAGTTTCCTGCCAAAAATTTAAGGTTGTATTTTATTTACTCAAATTTGGTAAGCATAGTTTTACTGTCTGGAGTTGATAATGTCAATAGCTTAGGAGACTTTATGTATCTGTGCTATCTGTAGTTTCTGTTGTTTCACTTGTGCTTTATTGTCTTCTTGCACAGCACCCCGCTGCTTATTTTACCAAATTGAAAATAGTCTGCCTGAATTTTATGATCTTTTATAACATATTTCTGCACTACTCATTCAATTCTGTTTGTCACTATTAACCACCATATACTTTCCAATCCACTTAATTCAATATGCATCATTACTGCCTCTGTGTTTTCCTTATGCTATTAATCATCACTGATGTTATCCATGCACCTCCTCTGGAGCTAAGTCCTACTTATCTTCCAGAGCTGACTTTTCACACTCGTTCCTTGTAAAGCCCAGTGCAACTATTCCAACCCATAAGGTTCCCATGTATGTCAGGACTGTTTCCATGGCAAGCCACAGAAACTCAACTGAAACAAAATGGAGAATTTATTGGCACTGCTGTATTTTTCAGGCTCTGCTGGATCCATTGATTTGATGTCATTAATTCTTCTTTATTCTTTTCCCATTTAAAAAACATTTCTTCTTCTTTCTATGTGATGACCTCTTGCAGCTCCAGGCTTATATTTTCAGTTCAAATTGTAATTCCACTGGAAAAAGAAATTTTCTCCATCATTAGTACAAAAATAATTTTATAATTGACTTACATTTGCCTGTACTAGGGTCATATTCCTGTCATTGTTGCTGGAATAATTGAATATGGTCACTTCTGGGTCATACACCCCTCTGGCACAGAGGCTGAGATGATGCAAATTATAATTCTGCAAAGGAAAATAAAGATACTCTTACCAGAAGAAAAAAAGATGTGTGATTTTCAGAAAAAACAGTGAGGTTCATCATATGTCCTACCTTTGGGCATTCTGAAGTGATAGTCACTAGAAATATTGCACTTATATTTTAATGAAAAAATATATATACACACACACACATATATATAGACACACACACCTATATATATTTGCTTCATCTTCCCAATTAAATATATCTTTTAAAATATATTAACGGGTTTTATAAATCTTTTCTATCTCTCATGGTGTCTTTTTATTAGAGATTATAAAGCATATTCATATTCACTTCTCTCTCTCTCTTTTTTTTTTTTTTTTTTTTGTCACATGCAAATACTTTCTTCCTTACAGTTAGGTGGATGTTATGTAAAAAATTGTGGCCAATGGGCCTTGAAAGGAAGAGAAGTGTGTTACCATTCATCTGAAGCAGTTAAGGTGTATATGTACCCCATATACTTTCTGTTCCAGTAATGTGGAAAATTCTGATGCCACTGCTTGATATGGCAGCATTATAAAATGATGCAGATTTTGTTAGCCTGGAGCTCTAAGCGACTGTGGAGCAGTCTCCTGCCAACTTTTATTAGATATATAGCATGAGCAAGAAATGTAAGTTTGTTATATTAAACCATCAAAAATTTGGGGTTACTTTGTTTCTACATCGTGTTCTAGCCACTCATAAATAATTTTTGAGTAATCAAGACCACATACTAAGTACTCTTTATGAGAGAGTTGCTATTTGAGCGTTACATTTTTAATCCTATGTCTATAAAGCTTTGAAGTTTTAAGGTGTTTTTTCATATATTGTCATCTGGTTTTCACAACGATTATATGAGGTAGGTAAAAGAGTGTTTTATTTTCTCTGTTTTACAGGTTAGTAAAATATATCTCAGATCTGTTAAGTGACATACTCAAGAACACACTCATATGAGACAGAGCTAGGACCTAAATATTCCAAGTTCAAGTATGGAGTTTACATCTTCTAGATTTATAGCAAGTCACCCGTTTAAAGCATTTTTTCTTCACTGAATATCAATATGTCTTACCACCAAAAGTCAATTTTGTAATAATAATTTATGTTACATAAATAGAAAGTTATTTTTACATTATGTTTTCTGTCTTCTGGGACCTAATATCCATATTCAGGAACTGTACATTCTTGGGGGGATTATATAATTAATGAATGGTGCATTTCACTATTTAATATATATGAGTACCTTTTCCTTCTTTCAGACTTTTTACATGACTATGTATTATAACAGATTTAAAATACTTCTATGTATTGTAACTAAACTCAAGTAGCTGATGAGTCCTCTGTGGGATAAAAAAAAAAAAAAAAAGTAAACCTGCCCCTTCAAGCTATCTCAGTCATAGTCTGTTTTAAATGTTATTAGTTCAGAATTTAAACTTAGTACAGTGAACATTCTGGCTTCTACTGCCTCTCTTTCTCATCTGGGGTGATCTATATGGGAGGGTGGTGACTGGGTTTACATCCCATCCTTCATCAGGAACCTGGAGGGGGTGGGAGGGAGTCTGGTCTGAGTGTGGACCTGGGTCCCTGCTGACCTTTGCCTTCTTCTATATGGTCTATGGTCATGCTGTGTTGGCACCTGCTTTTGATGTCCATAGTCCTTTTCATGGTCCTGGTCATAATGTAAACCACTCTTGTCCACCCTAATCCCACTGCAATTCTTTTTTCTCCAACCTTCTCAAAACTTCTCTGCCTGAGCATGAGAGAGAATTGCAGGGAGGAGGCTTTGGAAGAGTTTAGGAATTCTTTGCTGCTTTCCTAGCCCCAGATAGGCTTTTATAAGGTTGCCCTCAGGTCCAGGTGGAGAGATACCTCCCTCAACCACTATATTTGGTGTTTAGCTTCTCTAAGCAACTTAGACTTTCCTACACTATACCCTAGATTTCATTTATGTTAAGTGCCTATATTATTGTTTTGTTTTGTTTTGTTTTTGGAGACAGGGTCTGGCTCTGTATCCCAGGCTGGAGTGCTGTGGCATGATCATGACGCACTGCAGCCTCCACCTTCCAGCCTCAAGGGATCCTCCCACTTCAGCCTCCCAAGTAGCTGGGACTCCAGGTACATGCTACCATGCCCAGCTAGTTTTTGTATTTTTTTGTAGAGACAGGGTTTTGCATGTTGCCCAGGCTGGTCTCGAACTCCTTGGTTCAAGTGATCTGCTCAACTGAGCCTCCTAAACTGCTGGGATTATAGGTGTAAGCCACTGCGTCATCCTTTTCCCTTTTATTTATTCCAATTTTTGGCTTTTATCCCAAGACTGTGCCTTACACACTTCTGTATTAAGGTTCTAGTAAAATGCATAGTAGCTATTTAGTTAATGTGTGCTGGATGACAATAGTTTGGATGAGTTAATTGCACCTTCCTGTACCGTGTCTAAATCTACTGATTCTTCCGAATGTCTTCAGAATTGGTAAGCATCAAGTAAATTATCAGAAATGTTTGCTGATTTATTGGTATGTTAATTATAATTCTTCTGAGCACAAGGAATAGGAAGATGACTTCGCTGTATTAGACAGAAGAGAGGTATTTGAAGGACACTGAAATACCTAATGTAACTCTGAGACCAGCAAGGGTCCAGTAAGCCCTCAGAGTTAATGGATACACAACACTGTGAATGCTTCTAGGACACTATTCTCTGCTCCAAACACTGGTTTCCATCTTTCAGTCCATCTGGCAGGAAATAAAACCAGTGAATTCCAAGCATCATATATCACAACCTGACCAGCAACTTACTGCTCTCCATATGTAGTTTATTTTTAAAGGATCTTCAGATCTAGCTCGGCCCATCTTAGGTCAGATACTTGCCTCAGAGCTGATTAATGCTGATGGTAGATTATTATTACTGGCCTGATGAGAGCCAAAAAGGTATCCGGTTTTCTCTTCAACAAGGTATTCCTGAATGAACAAATAATAACTGTACTGTATCCCTTGTATGTTTGAATATGTTTTTATGATTGAATAATCTGATTAACTTAAGAAGTGAAAGATGTGTCCAAGTTCATATGGAGGTATCATTTAAGCTTAGCTGTTTTTTTGAATCATTTTATTTCCCCACATATATCCAATTTCATTGTGCCCTTTATGAAAATATTATTTTAATAACTGGAGATCATAACTGAAGTGATTACTATCCATTAATATGGGTTAATAAGGCAGATCTAAATTAAACCATAAGCATTTAGTTTGAAATGCATTCAGAGTGATTTCCTTTAGTTTTGAAGCTTTTGTATTCCCCACCAGACCCTCCTTTTTGGATAAATGCCCAAAATACTATCTATCTTTTGGTTCATTTAAGTAAGTGATGGCAAATGACTGTTTCATTGGCATATGTTGTAAAAACATCTTTCCTGCTGTTCATGGGCTTAATTTGCCCACCACGTACCTCAGTATTCTATATGCATAATGCTTCACAGGACACAGAATGAAGCAGCTAGTCCCATTTAAATATTATGGCACAATCTTGTTTGAACTCTTAAAGCATCATGTTGTAGCATACCACTTTTCATGAGGTCTATATATTTAAATTATTTATAACGGATTTAAAATGAGATTGTTGTTGGTTAATCAGTTTCAGCTGGGTTGACATTACCCTTGTTAGCAGCTAAAGAGATGGAGGGACAGAGAAAAGAGTATAAATATGTTGAGGGTAAGAACTATGTGAAAATCAAGTAAATCACTCCAATGCCCATGTACTACATAAGAACCTAAACTGTCTTTCTTTATGTAGTTTGAGATAAGGCATTTATTTTTTATTTTCCTGTGAAAAATAAGATAGAAATATTTTGTGTTGGGTGTTTGAATTGGTCATCCAATATTTTATTTCTTATTTTTACAGTGATATTTAATATTGGGTCTAATAGATGGAATGCTTTAAAATAGTTTTACATATAGAAAGCTTATAAAATCTGGTATCAATGAATAAGTCATATCTTAAATATTTTCAAATAGTTTCATGCAATAGATAACTAAGTTGTTTAATAATGTAAAATTTAAACTCATCAAAGTTTAAAAAACTAGCCATGAATGTCTGTGAAGTTATGAGCTTTCAATCTCAGTCAGGGCTAAGACTGTGCACAGTAATCCCCAAACAAGGTAGTTTTTACTAAGATACATGTTGTGATCTTGTAAATTGCTGAAGCAGGATATATGTATGTAGGTACACAGGCATGTATATACACATCAGCAAATACATTTCATACCTACATGCAGACATATAAATATCTATATCTATATTCAGTGTTAACTATATCTCAGCACCCTTTAGTAGTCTGCCAAAAGTATCAAAACATTGTCCATTTCTTCCTAAAATTGTGAAATACAAGCAATTATCCATTAAATGTGAAAAACCAAGTGAGAAGGTTGAAATGGAGACTGCTAGTCACTTAAGGATTCCCTGAGAAGAGTGATAACACAGTGAGGGTATCATAACTCAAGGACTACTTCCCAAGATAAGACGTTGGGATTTTATTAAGAGTAGCATGCAGTTTTATTGTATCAAATTTATAAGTATACCTTAAAAATTAAAAATCATATTTTGTAACCCCTTTGACAGTAACTAGTTTCATACCAAAAACACATGTAATTGTCATTGTCACATAATATTAGAATGATTTATGGGGTATTAATCACTTGGTTCCAAACAATTATCTGTGAAATTTTAAGAATCTGGTTAGGTATTTCTATATTTTTCAATTACCATTGGTTTCTAGAACATGTAAACCAAAAAGTTACAGGTACTTGCTTTACATGTCCTTAGAGTTAAAAAATTATGACATAAAGGAAAAAGAAAACTTTCCCTGTTGTTGGAATTAGACCATATTTCATTTTTCAATTCAGTGTATTTTTCATCAATATTCCTTTCCAAAACTTGAGTGTGATTGTTTTTGTACTTTATTTTAGTGAAATGCTAATTAGAAGTGTTATAGCTAATCGATGCCATCAAAATAGTTCTTTTAAATAACCAGGACATGAACTCTTTAACAAGATTCAGCCAGTTCTATTTATAGTTCCCCTAAGCTATGAACTATTTGTACACCCATGTTTCTGCATAATGACTTTTCAATGTGGCTTCAGTAATCATTCCAGAAGGCACAATCTCAAAATATCTATATGCATAAAGAATATATTTAAAATAAAGGCTAAATTGGCTGGCCATGCATTAAACCATTTGTCTGTGAAATCGTTTTGTGAAATATCTCCAAACAGGAGATGTTCCAGCTGAGTGTAGGACATAGCAAACATTTTTTTTTTTTTTGCTTATCATATTATATCACCATAACTTCTTTTGGAAACACTTTTTCCTCTATGTGTCCTCTTAAACACTTCTTCCTTCTTTCTCTAAGATGGCAAGCCATTTTGAGAATTTGGACTTTATTTAGCCCACACAGGATTAGAAGAGATAGACTCACTCTCAAGCTACTTGCCTTTAAATACTTAATAGCTGAAATGAGAAGCACTGGTGATTTTGTGAAGAAAGTATGTTAGCACCAGATTCCCTCAATGTTAAAAGACGAGGGGTGCAGAGAGTGAAGAATGTAGCCTTCCCTGGAAGAACACTTGTCTCCTGTGTTTCTGAATGAGAAGCTGTTCTCTCTCTCTCTCTTTTTTAAGGTTTTGGAAGGAAAGGCATTTAAAAGAGCCATATTTTTAGTTTCAAAACAAAAATAATTCATTTCTTTTGAGCTTTTCTTTAATCAAGAACATGCGTGAAATCTTTTCACATAAATGAATAATGCTTTTATAATTAACCTGATCTTTTATAAGACAATATCAAAATAAGTATGTTGTGCTGCTAACTGCTGTCTTTCTATCTTTGTGAGTGTGAAGAGAGATGTCGGATTTAGACTTACTCATGATTTCAGACCTCTAGTAATAGAGAAGAATCTTCATTATATACTTAATTTTAAAATATGCTCCCTTTTCTCCCCTCAAATACCATCCATTTCTCAAGTTATTACAGTCAGATCAGCTAAAAATATTCATTGTGCTTACTGTATGACTTTTTTTTTCTAAATTTTAGGGCAAGCATGTTCCCTGACATTAATCTCTATCCAGTATTTACTGTAGAAAAGAGAATTAGTAGCATAATTATAATTGTTTCTTAGTAATTTTTATTTACTAGCTTCTGCTGTTAATGTGCTTTTAGAAAATAAAAATGTAATTCTACAAACTTGACTGTTTCCTGACATTTATTTATTTCTTATTTCTTCTTCTTATTATTATTTTAAATCATGGATGGAGGATCCCAGTCACCCATATCACAGATCTTAAATCAGGTACAGGATATAAGTATTGAGTAATTTTTCATGCTGCCTTGAAATAATTTTTATGTCTGCTCTTATCTCTGTTATATATATGGACATACATACTTTTAAGTAGTGCATAAAGATAAAAATTTTAGGTGTGTTGAAAAATATAATTTACTTTTAGGTGTCTACAGCCTCCAAACAAAGGTACCTACACTGTCTCTTTTAGATAAAGAGTGAGTTATATACTCTGCCATTCAATAAGTACACCTATTTTACTTATATAAGCACATGACATCATCATTTAAACCAAACCGATTTCTAAGCACCACAGCTGTTACTAGTTATTTAGAAGTCTAATTTGAGCAGAATGTGTCACGCCAACTTTGCACACACGCGCTCACACAGGCAGTATTCACATTAAAACTTTCACCTCTATTAAATAGCAACAGTTCTTCAAAAATTCCAACACTCTACTCTTAACAACTAAATAAAATATGTGTCTTTGAGGAGTAATATGCCTATTTTATTTTTATTCCTTGAGACAAATCTTGTATTGAGTGGTGCAATTTTGTTTCACTGCTGTCACTTTAATCAGTTCTCAAGGATGCATGTGACAGTGGGTTGGTTTAGTCTTCCAACCTCATTGTTTCACTCCTCTGAATTAAAGGCAAATCTCTGTGACTTTGTTTTCGATGGAGGTCACACACATATAGCCATCAATATTGAAATAGCATTTTCTCAAGCAAACAGAAGCTTTAATAGCCTCTACAAGGGTTTATTCCTTAGGGAGAGGAAATTCAAAATGGCACAAGCCATCTGTTGTGGTGGGATTTTTAAGTTTCCTTGTGCAGTACCCCCGTCTCTCTCTCCCTTTGTCTCTCTCTCTCTCTCTCTTCTGGTTGTATAAAGGGATGGCTTTATAGTCCATTCTTAAATTTCAAGTTGACTAACTCATAAAAATAATAGCAGGTCCACAAACCATTGTAGATAGGTATACTGTATCACCAGCGTAACTGAAAAAATCAAGTTGGCATTATTGAGTTCAAAAGTCAATTCAGTGTTTACTGAAAAAACTCCCTATTGCTCTGGCCATGGAGTGCTTTAGGGGATAGGAAAGTTGTGCGTAGGCCCAGATAGGCGAGTGTCCCATTAACCACTTATTTGTGTGTACCTCTGAAGCCTGACTTCAGAAGGCTTTTTGTTGAGCTGAGAGTAATATGAAAAGGTTTTTTTTTTTTTTTTTTAGAACAAAGAATGTTCTTTGGGTTGAACTTGAATATTTTCCAGAAGTTCAGAGGGCAGAATTGGTGAAAGGAGATTTTTAAATCCCCAAATCCAGAGAGTGCACTATTAACTTTTACAATACTAGAAAAATTATAAGTTAGTATCTGTTTTCACCAATAGATTGTAAGCTTAGTGCAAGTAGACACTGTCTCATTCATTCTATAGCCCTAATCTCTAGCAGGGTACCTGATACGTACTAAGTGCTGAGTCAATATTTGTGAAAGGGAAGAAAAAAGAAAGGAAGGTGGGAAGGCAGGGAGGGTGGGGCAAAGGGGGAAAAATAAAGTTAACAATGAAAAGTGAAAAGCTCCAAGTTCTTTAAGAAGCATTGAACCTTACAGGTTACCAATTCTAAACTAAAATACTAAAAGAATGGTTTAAGAATAAAATCTACAAATTATGAAAAATGTTTTTTAAAATGAAATATCAACCCTCTACTAAGCTATTCTAGCTACCACACAGAATTGGCCTCCAGATATGACAACTTACTTTGAGTTTAGAATTGAGTTGATTTTGAATAATTTGAAACCTTAACTAGTCTAAGAAGATCATACTCATAATAGACTGAAGGTGAATAATGCTTTGGACAAAAGTATGATTCCTCTTGTTCTAATAATTTTTATGTCACAATGAGGAATCCAGTAGTCACCAGTAGCTCTCAAACTTTACCCAAGAATGAATTCTGATATATAAACTAATGTAATTTTTCTAATTCAATTTTCTAGACTGCTTTTTGCTCTATTCAGATTAATTTGTAGTAATTAAGATTTACAGGATGATGACAAAGAATGTTAAATAAGACCATATGAACAATGATGCACATTTCCGTATAAGGGCAATATTTTCCCTGTGACATGTGCCTTAATTTCCCTGTTTTGTTTCGCTCCATGAGCATGAGACCTAGAAATCACAGGCTATATAAGCAGAATAGGGTGTATAAAAGGAGACTGTGGTGAGTAATCATGGAAAGACAGACAGAGGCCAATATGTTGATGTTTCATTTTGTGGTCCCTTACTTAGCTTTCTACATTCTATCTTGTTTTCATCTGGTTTAACTCAGACTAGCATTGAAGCCCCACCTCACCGCCACCTGGTGTTATTACATTTCTCTGGACTAAAATAACAACATAAATCTTGAAAGAATGAAAGAAAGAGACAGGAAGTAGTACCAGAGCCTAGGACGCAGATTTCCAGACTCCCAGGCTAGTAATCTCAGACATAGAGAGACCATTTCTTGTCACTGTATCATCTTTCTTTCTTTTTTCTTTTTTTTTTTTTTTTGAGACCGAGTCTCACTGTGTCACCCAGGCTGTAGGACAGTGGTGTGATCTCGGCTCACTGCAACCTCTGCCTCCCGGATTCAAGCGATTCTCCTGCCTCAGCCTCCTGAGTAGCTGGGATTACAGGTGCGTGCCACCACGTCCAGTTCATTTTTTGTATTTTTAGTAGAGACAGGGTTTCCCCATGTTGGCCAGGCTGGTCTCTAACTCCTGACCTCATGATCTGCCTGCCTCAGCCTCCCACAGTGCTGGGATTACAGGCATGAGCCACCACATCATCTTTCACCTTAGTTTTCTCATTTGTAAAATGAAGTGCAGGACCGAATTATACCCAGGATCAATATATGCTTCCAAGAACTAGGATCAAAGATAAAATTGTTTGGTGGGTTCGATGGAAACATAAGGTCTTCCACTTGACATTGACTGGAAAGTGATTAAACAGTAATTCCTGGAGAAACTGTTACATAGGTGCTGTTTAATGAAAATACATAGGCATTGCTTAGATAGAGGACTCTCATTCATTATTTTAATTTCATTCACAAGAAGACTGATTCAATTAAAGGCAGGTGAACCCAACATGATTATCTGTTTCAGCTTATTTCCTTCCAGCTATGCTAGTTGCCCAGCAGAGTCTATTCTCTCCATCTCTTTGAAAAATATATTTGGCTGGGCACATGATTGACCTACCATAGACTATATTTACTGGACTTTGCTGCAGCGTCGGCTCGTGGGACTCAGTTCTTGCCAATGGAATGTGAACTGAAGTGATATGTATAGCTACTATGTCACTAACTTAAAAGTAATTTATTGTACCCCCTTCATTTATTACTTTCATTCCATGAACTAGAATAAAGATGTGACCATGACCCAACTTAAGCAAACAACAACAATGCCCAAGAAGATTCAGGAGAAACAGATGGAAGTAAATGGAGTCCTGCAGCAGGCTGGTGCCACTAGCTGGAACTTCCCATCCCCATCTACTTCTAGACAGATGCTTGAGAGATAAATACAACTCATCCTTCTGGGTTCACTATTTTGGATCCATCTGTTACCTGATTAATGGCATGTTCTTCTCAGCAGGAGCTGGGTAATCTGACCTGCAGTCACCACAGTGGTACACAGAACACTAAAATTTGAGAGAGGCACTGACTCTACTGCCCTCCCACAGCTGGTTTGTCCAAAGCTACAGTCCGCCATAAAAACCTTAATTCCTAAAGACTAGGCCTTGAGCAAATGCAAAAGCAAAGTATAAAATAAGCCTTGAAGGAATTAATAGCCTACCAACCAAAAAAAAAAAGCCCAGGACCAGATGGATTCACAGCCGAATTCTACCAGAGGTACAAAAAGGAGCTGGTATCATTCCTTCTGAAACTATTCCAAACAAATGAAAAAGAGGTACGTCTCTCCAGTTCATTTTATGAGGCCAGTATCATCCTGATATGAAAACCTGTCAGAGACACAACCAAAAAAGAAAACGTCAGGCCAATATCCTTGATGATCATCGATGCAAAATTCCTCGATAAAATACTGGCAAACTGAATCCAGCAGCACATCAGAAAGCTTATCCACTAAGATCAAGTTGACTTCATCCCTGGGATGCAAGGTTGGTTAAACATACACAAATCAATAAACATAATCCATCACATAAACAGAACCAATGACAAAACCTCATGATTATCTCAATAGATGCAGAAAAGACCTTTGATAAAATTCAACATCCTTTCATGTTAAAAACTCTCAATAATCTAGGTATTGATGGAACATATCTCAAAATAATAAGAGCTATTTACGAAAAATCTATAGCCAATATCTTACTGAATGGTCAAAAGCTGGAAGCATTCCCTTTGAAAACCAGCACAAGACAAGGATACCCTCTGTCATGACTCCTATTTAACAGAGTAGTGGAAGTTCTGGCCAGGGCAATCAGGCAAGAGAAAGAAATAAAGGGTATTCGAATAGGAAGAGAGGAAGTCAAATTGTTTCTTTTTGCCCATGATATGATTCTATATTTAGAAAACCTCAGTGTCTCAGCCCAAACTCTTTTTAAGCTGATAAGCAACTTCAGCAAAGTCTCAGGGTACAAAATCAATGTGCGCAAATCACAAGCATACCTGTAGACCAACAATCAACAAGCGGAGAGCCAAATCATGAATGAATTCCCATTCACAATTGCTGCAAAGGGAATAAAATACCTACGAATACAGCTTACAAGGGATGTGAAGGACCTCTTCAAGGAGAACTACAAATCACTGATCAAGGAAATAAGAGAGGACACAAATAAATGGAGAAGCATTCCATGATCATGGATAGGAATAATCAATAACGTGAAAATGGCTATATGTTCCAAAGTAATTTATAGATTCAATGCTTTTTCCATCAAACTACCATTGACTTTCTTCACAGAATTAGAAAAAAAACTACTTTAAATTTCATATGAAAACAAAAAAGAGCCCGTACAGCCAAGACAATCCTAAGCAAAAATAATAAAGCTGTAGGCATCATGCTCTTTGACTTCAAACTATACTACAAGGCTACAATAACAAAAACAGCATGGTACTGGTACCAAAACAGACATACAGACCAATGGAACAGAACAGAGACCTCAGAAATAACACCGCACATCTGCAACTATCTGATCTTTGACAAACCTGACAAAAACAAGTAATGGGGAAAGGATTCTCTATTTAATAAATGGTGCTGAGAAAACTGGCTAGCCATATGCAGAAAACTGAAACTGGACCCCTTCCTTTCACCTTATACAAAAATTAACTCAAGATGTATTAAAGACTTAAAAATAAAACCCCAAACCATAAAAACCCTAGAAGAAAACCTAAGCAGTACCATTCAGGACTTAGGCATGGACAAAGATGTTATGACTAAAACATCAAAAGCAAATGCAGCAAAAGCCAAAATTGACAAAAGGGATTGAATTAAACTAAAGAGCTTCTGCACAGCAAAAGAAACTATCATCAGAGTGAACCAGCAACCTACAGCATGGGAGAAAATTTTTGCAATCTATCCATCTGACAAAGGGCTAATATTCAGAATCTACAAGGCACTTAAACAAATTTACAAGAAAAAAACAATTCCATCACAAAGTGGACAAAGGATATGAACAGACACCTCTCAAAAGAAGACATTTATGTGGCCAACAAACATATGAGAAAAAGCTCATCATCACTGATCATTAGAGATATGCAAATCAAAACCAAACGAGATACCATCTCATGCCAGTAAGAATGGCAATTATTAAAAATTCAGGAAACAATAGATGCTGGTAAGGTTGTGGAGAAATAGGACACTTTTACACTGTTGGTGGGAGTGTAAATTAGTTTAACCATTGTGGAAGACGGTGTGGCAATTCCCCAAGGATCTAGAACCAGAAACACCATTTGACCCTGCAATCCCATTACTGGGCATATACCCAAAGGAATATAAATCATTCTACTATAAAGATACATGCACACATGTGTTTATTGCAGTACTATTTACAATAGTAAACCAACCCAAATGCTCATCAATGATAGATTGGATTAAAAAAAAACGTAGCACATGTACACCATGGGATACTATGCAGCCATTTAAAAAAAAAGAAATTAGATCATGTCCTTTACAGGGACATGGACAAAGCTGGAAGCCATTATCCTCAGCAAACTAACACAGGAAGAGAAAGCCAAACACCACATGTTCTCACTCTTAAGTGGGAGATGAAGAGTGAGAACACACAGACACAGGGAGGGGAACAACACACACTGGAGCCTGTTGGGGGTTGGAGGACAAGGGAAGGGAGAGCATTAGGACAAATACCTAATGCATGCGGGTCTTAAAACCTAGATGGCAGGTTGATAGGTGCAGGAAACCACCATGGCACATGTATACCTATGTAACAAACCTGCACCCTCTGCACATGTATCCTGGAACTTAAAGTAAAATAAAATAAAATAAGCCCTTATGCATGAGTTCAGGAGTCTGAGTCCAGAAGGGCAAAATATTGAGACTTGTTTCTAAAAAAAGAAAAGAAAAAAAAAAGATAGGCACTAAATTTAGATAAACAGGCATAATAGAGCAGTCAGACTGTATGGAATTAGAGCAATAAGAATTACAAAAAAATATAAATGGAGCATTAGAGGTGCCTTAGTCATACTGGTTTAGGGTTATCAGCTATTTCTTGATGAGAAGAAACTGAAGAAGCTGAAGCCTCCTCTGAATATCCTTTATAGTTCATTGAGTTCATTGGACATATGAACTATATGTATTTTTATTAACTGATTGAATTTATACATTATTAATACATTTTATGTTATTATTATAATTCTATTCTTTAAAAAACCTGTATGGTAATTACAATAAATAGATACCTGTTCAAGTAGACTTCACCCAGTCTGGGGAGTTAATATCCTAACATCCAGATTGGTGAAACTAAGTAATCGGCATGTAGTTTATTTTTTTCGGGAGCACTAGGTTCACATTTTATGAGATATGCTAACCCCATACTCACTTTGATGGCAGAATAAAATCAATATTCATTATTTGTTTTCATACAAAGAATCTTTTTACTGAATAGCTCACATTTATCCTCCAGACAGTGTTATAGATGCTGAAAATTCAGGGTAAAGTTACAATCCTTACAGTTTAAGGAAGGTGCTGGTAGCATTCTGATTTTGCTCTAATTACTGCCCTAATATACCTATACTTATTCCTCCTGGTTATTATTATTGTTTTACCTTTTATTCTATTCAGCGATATGCTTTCTAAGTACTTAAGTATTAGGTCAAACACAATAGTTATTCTTGACTCATTGTCCAAATTTTCATATTTTTTTGTATTCACAGTATTTTAATATAGCAGTATTGCATTGATATACATCAGTATATATGTTACAGTTTTATCAATTATATATTGAAATCACAAACATTTGTTGTATTTATATTGATATTAAGGATTTAACAGGAATGGTATTTCCATACATTAGCAGCTGATTGTAAGACAGTGGTCATTTGGGCAAACATTTTCATTTTTTGAAAATTTATTCCAAATTTTGAAGTTGAAATGTATATACATGTCATATTTTAATGATTAAATAAATAATTCAAGGGTAAATACATACACTTACATTGTCTTTTGGATGTCCCAAGTTCATATGCTACATTCCCATTTCTCTACTGCATAGTGAAAGCAAATTAGGTGTATGAGTATTCTTGTTATTTGACTGTGTGCTGTGACTGTTCGGTAATTTGGGGAAAATAGGTTGTTTCTCAAGGTAGGTTTTCCTTATCTGCATGCTTCAGGCATCCCAAGAGTTAATACCTAACCACTTATATTGGTTGAATTCCTTCTTCCCTTTGATAGCTCAACTGAAGCTTGATGTTTATGGTGGAAATTGTCTTGATTCCTTTAGATGATATGAGCATCCAAGGAGTTTGAAAATGTGTTTTAATTAAGATTCTGCTAAATTTTACCAGACACCTACTTGGAAAACAAAGCAACTGAATAATTAACTCTGATGAGAGCAGATGCTGGTCTAATGACAACCTGTTACTGCTCAAGTGCATCATTAGTTGTTTTACTGTGCTCCTTTAATATGTCCAGAGCTCTCCTCTGTTAATGAATACATTGGTAGCTGTGTACTTAAAATAGTTCCCCATTCTGGACTGTTGTAAAAGATATTTCTAGCATCTGCAAAATTCTTCACTTAAATAATTTGGTCCTCGTTCATCAACCCCCTCCCTTCATCTATTTGGCATGTGCTTGGAACCAAGTACTTCTTTAGTTTTCCTTGTGGGATTATTTTAGCCATACATCAAGCGAAGCTTACAAATTGATGAGAATCTAATGATGCATTTATTTACAGATGTGCATTTCATTTCCCTGTTATGTTGTTGAGGGGTAGGAAGAATCGAAAGACTCCCCCTCCCTACCTCACCCCTGCCAGTGTTATGGGAATAGCCATGCATTTGACAAAACAAGAAATAGAAATAATCTCGTATTTGATTTTATGTATAGTTGTCAAACATGAATTGGTACACATTCTCTTTAAGTGCATGGTTGATCTTTCAGAACAGCAATGTAGGAAATTATTTCTCTTTAATGATGCAATAACCCTATGCTGTAGTTTTTTTTTTTATATATTGTATGCATTGTTTTTATATTAAAACCATAGGTTTACAGTTTAAACCTTAGGCACAGCACAAAACGACCTGACAAACAACATAGGTCTTAAAACTCATGCAAAATAAAGGGATGTAGAATCCAATTTAGATTCCATGTTCAGAGCCACAACACATGTATTGCATCTTGAAAAGTTTAAATATTTTTATGAAAATTCATTAACAAATGAAAGATGAATATGAAGAGTATACTTTAGATTACTTCAAATAATATTCTAATCAAACCAAAGGCAATGGGTGCAGAATATCTGTGAAGGGGAAAGACAATGATTTTTACATGCTATGATTCATAATATTCCGTGTGCTATACATACATTAAATTTGTAAGACAATTCCTCTGGAGTTGGTCACATACTGTGCAGGTCAATCAAAAGTATGTAACCGGACCGTTGGACTTTCTCTTTCCTCATTTCTACTTCCAGTACCCAACTACCTTCACATAATAGAAGTTAATTTTAGTATTCTTTAAATATTTTCTAACAAGGAAAAACCTATACCTCAAAGTGGTTAAAATACTGTACTTTGTCGAGTCATACATAAAATATGGTTATCTCACTGTGGTAACTAACTTTTCAAGATATTTCTTTCCTTTTTATTGTGGAAGGCAGAAGGAAATGGAACATGTTAAGAATTCATTTTATGAAATGCGTTTCAGAATGGCTTTACCAAGTCACGATAAACAACTCCCTTTTACTCATTAAAAATTCTGGTTGATAGCCAAAAACATCTTAATGTAGATGGCATAGAGAAAGCCTGTTTCTGTTTTTGTCTTCGATCTATCTCAAAGCTGTGTTCAAAGTCTGGCATTAAATTCCTAGGTATTTTATTATTTTTGTGGCTATTGTGAATGAGACTGTGTTTTGATTTGGTTCCCAGTTTGGATGTTGGTGTATAAAAATGCTACTGATTTTTGCACATTGATTTTGTGTCCTAAAACTTTGCTGAAGTTGTTTATCTGATCTAGGAGCTTTTGGGTAGACTATAGGGTTTTCTAGGTATAGAATCATATAGTCTGCAAACAGAGATAGTTTGACTTCTTCTCTTTCTATTTGGATGCTTTTTTATTTCTCTCTACTGACTGATTTAACTAGCTGGAACTTTCAGTACTATGTCAAATAGGAGTGGTGAAAGTGGACATTCTCGTCTATGAATGCTTTCAGCTTTTGCTGTTCAGTATGATGCTGGCTGTGGGTTTGTCATAGATGGCTCTTCTTGTTGTGAAGTATGTTCCTTCAATGCCTAGTTTGTTGGAAGTTTTTTTTTTATTATTATACTTTAAGTTCTAGGGTACATGTGCACAACATGCAGGTTCGTTACATATGTATACATGTGCCATGTTGGTGTGCTGCACCCATTAACTCGTCATTTACATTAGGTATATCTCCTAATGCTGTCCCTCCCCCCTCCCCCCTCCCCACAATAGGACCTGGTGTGTGATGTTCCCCTTCCTGTGTCCAACTGATCTCATCGTTCAATTCCCACCTATGAGTGAGAATATGTGGTATTTGGTTTTCTGTTCTTGCGATAGTTTGCTGAGAATGATGGTTTCCAGCTGTGTCCATGTCCCTGCAAAGGACATGAACTCATCCTTTTTTATGGCTGCATAGTATTCCATGGTGTATATGTGCCACATTTTCTTAATCCAGTCTGTCACTGATGGACATTTGGGTTGATTCTAAGTCTTTGCTATTGTGAATAGTGCCACAATAAACATACATGTTCATGTGTCTTTATAGCAGCATGACTCATAATCCTTGGGGTATATACCCAGTAATGGGATGCCTGGGTCAAATGGTATTTCTAGTTCTAGATCCTTGAGGAATTGCCACACTGTTTTCCCACAATGGTTAAACTAGTTTACAGTCCCACCAACAATGTAAAAGTGTTCCTATTTCTCCACATCCTCTCCAGCACATGTTGTTTCCTGATTTTTTAATGATTGCCATTCTAACTGGTGTGAGATGGTATCTCATTGTGGTTTTGATTTGCATTTCTCTGATGGTGAGTGATGATGAGCATTTTTTCATGTGTCTGTTGGCTGTATGAATGTCTTCTTTTGAGAAGTGTCTGTTCATATCCTTTGCCTACTTTTTGATGGGGATGTTTGTTTTTTTTTCTTGTAAATTTGATTGAGTTCTTTATAGGTTGTGGATATTAGCCCTTTGTCAGATGAGTAGATTGCAAAAATTTTCTCCCATTCTGTAGGTTGCCTGTTCACTCTGATGGTAGTTTCTTTTGCTGTGCAGAAGCTCTTTAGTTTAATTAGATCCCATTTGTCCATTTTGGCTTTTGCTGCTGTTGCTTTTGGTGTTTTAGACATGAAGTCCTTGCCCATGCCTATGTCCTGAATGGTATTACCTAGGTTTTCTTCTAGGGTTTTTTATGGTTTTAGGTCTAAGATTTAAGTCTCTAATCCATCTTGAATTAATTTTCTTATAAGGAGTAAGGAAAGGATCCAGTTTCAGCTTTCTCCTTATGGCTAGCCAATTTCCCCAGCACCATTTATCAAATAGGGAATCTTTTCCCTATTTCTTGTTTTTGCCAGGTTTGTCAAAGATCAGATGGCTGTAGATGTGTGGTATTATTTTTGAGGGCTCTGTTCTGTTCCATTGGTCTATATCTCTGTTTTGGTACCAGTACCATGCTTACCATGCTGTTTTGGTTAATGTAGCCTTGTAGTATAGTTTGAAGTCAGGTAGCATGATGCCTCCAGCTTTGTTCTTTTGACTTAGGATTGTCTTGGCAATGTGGGGTCTTTTTTGGTTCCATATGAATTTTAAAGCAGTTTTTACCATTTCTGTGAAGAAAGTCATTGGTAGCTTAATGGGGATGGCATTGAATCTATAAATTACCTTGGGCAGTATGGCCATTTTCACAATATTGATTCTTCCTATCCATGAGCATGGTATGTTCTTCCATTTGTTTGCGTCCTCTTTTATTTCACTGAGCAGTGGTTTGTAGTTCTCCTTGAAGAGGTCCTTTACATCCCTTGTGAGTTGGATTCCTAGGTATTTTATTCTCTTTGAAGCTATTGTGAATGGGAGTTCATTCATGATTTGGCTCTCTGTTTGTCTGTTACTGATGTATAAGAATGCTTGTGATTTTTGCACAGTGATGTTGGAAGTTTTTAACATGAAGGGATGTTGAATTTTGTTGAAAGCTTTTTCTGCATCTATTGAGATGATCACGTGGTTTTGTAGGTGAAAAATCTCTGCAATAAACAGTACAAAACACTGCTCAAATAAATTAGAGATAACAGAAACAAATGGAAAAACATACTATGCTCATGGTTAGGAAGATTCAATATTATTGACCATGTTACACACAACAATTTACAGACTCAATGCTTTTTAATGAAATCACCAATGATGCTCTTCACAGAATTAGAAAAAAACTATTTTAGAATTCATATGGGACCAAAAAAGTGCCCGAACAGCCAAGTAAATTCTTAGCAAGAAACAGAGCTGGAGTTATCATGTTACCCAACTTCAAACTATGCTACAGTGCTGCAGTAACCAAAACAGCATAGTACCAGTACAAAAACAAACACAAAGACCAATGGAACACAATAGAGAACCCAGAAATAAAGCCACACACCTACAACCATCTGATCTTCAACAAAGATAACAAAAACAAGCAATGGGGAAAGGATTTTCTATTTGATAAGTGGTGCTGAGATAACTGACTAACCATATTCAGAAGTTTAAAACCAGACCCCTTCCTTGTACCTTGTACAAAAATCAATTCAAGATGTGTAAAAAACTTACATGTAAAACCTAAAACAATAAAGACTCTACATGATAGCCTAGGAAATACCATTCTTGATGTAGTCCCTGGCAGATTCCATGACGAAGACACCAAAAGCAGTTGCAATAAAAACAAAAATTGACAAATAGGACCTAATTAAACTGAAGAGCTTCTGCACAGCAAAAGAAACTACTATCAGAGTAAACTGACAACCTACAGAAAAAGAGAAAATATTTGCAAGGTCTAATATTTAGAGTCTATATGGAACTTAAATAATTTAACAAGCAAAAAACAAACAAACTCATCAGAAAGTGAGCAAAGGACATGAACAGACATTTTTCAAAAGAGGACACACATTCGGCCAAAAAGCATATGAAAAAAGCTCATTATAACTAATTGTTAAATAAATGCAAATCAAAACCTCAGTTACCGTCTCATACCAGTCAGAATGGCTACTATTAAAAGGTAAAAAAAAAAAAAAAAAAAAAATAACAGATACTGGCCAGGTTGCAGAGAAAATAAAATGCTTATAGGCTGCTGGTGGGAATGTAAATTAACTCATTGTGTAAAGCAGTATTGCAATTTCTCAGGTAACTCAATATTTGACCCAGCAATTTATTATTGGGTATATACCTAAAGTAATATAAATTGTTTTACCATAAAGACATATTCATGTGTATGTTCATTGCAGCACTATTCACAATAGCAAAGACATGGAATTCAACCTAAAAGCTCAATAGGCTGGATAAAGAAAACGTGGTACATATACACTACAGAAAACTACACAGCCACAAAAAGAGTCAGATCATGTTCTTTGCAGCAACATGGTTGGAGCTAGAGGCCATTATCCTATGTGAATTCATGCAGGAACAGAAAACCAAATACTCTATGTTCTTACTTATAACTGGGAGCTAAGCCTTGGGAACAAATGGACACCAGGAAGGAAACAACACACTGAGACCCACTTGAGGGTGGAGGGTGGGAGAAGGGAGAGATCAGAAAACTACGTATCAGGTATTATGCTTATCAGCTCGCTGATGAAATAATCTGTGCACCAAACCCCCTTGACACACAACTTACCCATAAAACTTACCAACCTGCACATCTATCCCTGAACCTAAAATAAAATATCAAAAAAAAAAAAAACTGATATGAAAGTGATCTTGAAGAAATGGTTCTTCCTTCCTGTGAAACAATACTCACTTCACTTCTAGAGCTAAAAACGGTATGGCAAAGAGACACGCTATTCACTTATTCTGGCAGCAGAGAGGAAATATGATGTATTGTACATTCCAATTTCACTCTTTCATACCTAGGGTTCCACTGTCAAATTTTTTCTAACAAGGTTTCTAGTAGGCACATAGGCTATGCACAATGTTTATAGCTTTGTGCAAGTAATCAGGGCTTCCTAGAATGCCATGTAACTGGTAATAATTCCTGATCCTCAAAGAAAGGATGTGACATAGAGGAAAAGCATAAGACATTAAAGGAATTACTTTGTGGATTTAAAAGAAGCACAGCACAGAATGTTGTGACATACAGCACACATGAGTCATTGTCCTCCCCATTCACACATATTTCTCTGCCCCGTACCCTTGGTTTGATTAGAACATTATTTAGGGTAATCTAATATACCCTTCTCATATTCGCCTTTCATTCATTCATGAATGAGTCAATGTGAGTTTCTATATTTGTCCTTGAATTTAGTATTCAACTCCACTATTCTTTTGGAACAGTATTCCTTTTCCTCGTACCCTCACCCTCTCAACACACTGGGGAACTGAGGTTCTCAGCAACAGAATGCAGTTGTAGCTCATGAAAACAGCAGCTTACTCAGTATCTGGGTTCTAACAGGCTGAAAAATCTGAGGAGGTTTCCTTGCTCTGCTCAGAGCTTTCTTTGCACAATGTCCTCTGCAGAGAGAACTCAAGAAGCATACTCTCCTGACCATGAGGCAGAGTGCAAAAGAGGTTGGGATTTGGAGTCACAAGGACTAGTGTTTGGATCTTAACCCTGTGATCTTGCCCACACTATGTAATCTCTCTGAGCCTCAGTCTCCTTATCTATACATTAAAGCGTTAATCCTACCTGATATTGGGAGCATAATGGGCTGTGTGCAGATGTTCTGACTTCTCTCTGGCAGAGGCCTTCACAAGAAGACACTTAGGCATTTTTATATTTACCAACTTTTCAAAAAATAAGTGTCATGTCCACTGTCACAGATACACGACTTATGTTCTATTTCACATGATTTAGTTTATGCTCTATCCTGTTTCAGAAAGTTTTCACTCTTCCCAATGTTGGGACATGGGGAGATTATATAAAAAAATCAAAGCAAAAACCTTTCAGGATTCAGGCAATTCTACATATTTTGGAGGTAGTGAAGAGACACTGTGATCACATGAAAAGCACCAAGCACAAAGCAGGTGCCTATGAACACACTTCACCCACCAGCCCTGCCGCCTGGTGCTATGAGAACCTCTGATCCTAGGACATGTAGACCGTGAAGAGGAGGAGCTGCCCAGCACTGGGAAGCCAGGGACCTACACCTAGCTCAGACATTCACCCTCCTATAATTTTAGACAAATTATCAGACCCTTGAAACCACCTTTTTAAAGACATATATGATCTTTATTATGTCCATTAAAAACAACTGTTTCTGAAGTTTAGATTGCACAGAACTGTAAGTTAGAAAAAGTACGGGAATCATTATAGGATTGACATTTTTCTTTTTCTTTGATTTTTTTTTTAAAATTATACTTTAAGTTCTGATTCATGTGCAGAACGTGCAAGTTTGTTACATAGTTATACACATGCCATGGTGGTTTGCTGCGCCCATCAACCCATCATCTACATTAGGTATTTCTCCTAATGCTAACCCTACCCAAACCCCCACCCTCTGACAGGCCCCAGTATGTGATGTTCCCCTCCCTGTGTACGTATGTTCTCATTGTTCAACTCCCACTTATGAGTGAGAACATGCAGTATTTGGTTATCTGTTCCTCTATTGGTTTGCTGAGAATGATGGTTTCCAGCTTCGTTAATGTCCCTGCAAAGGATGTGAATGCATCCTTTTTATAGCTGCATAGTATTCCATGGTATGTATGTGCCACATTTTCTTGATCCAGTCTATCATTGATGGGCTGGTTGGTTCCAAGTCTTTGCTATTGTGAACACTGCTGCAATAAACATATGTGTGCATGTTTCTTTATAGTAGAATGATTTATAATGCTTTGGGTTTATACCCAGTAACAGGATTGCTGGGTCAAACAGTATTTCTGGTTCTAAATCCTTGAGGAATCGCCACACCGTCTTCCACAGTGGTTAAACTAATTTACACTCCCACCAACAGTGTAAAAATGTCCTGTTTCTCCACATCCTCTCCAGCATCTGTTGTTTCCTGACTTTTTAATGATGGCCATTCTAACTGGCGTGAGATGTTATCTCACTGTGGTTTTGATTTGCATTTTTCTGATGACCAGTGATGATGAGCGTTTTTTCATATGTTTGTTGGCCACATAAATGTCTTCTTTTCAGACGTGTCTGTTCATATCCTTCTCCCACTTTTTGATGGGGCTGTTTGTTTTTTTCTTGTAAATTTGTTTAAGTTCTTTGTAGATTCTGGATATTAGCCCTTTGTCAGATGGATAGATTGCAAAAATTTTCTCCCATTCTGTAGGTAGCCTGTTTACTCTGATGGTAGTTTCTTTTGTTGTGCAGAAGCTCTTGAGTTTAGTTAGATCCCATTTGTTAATTTTGGCTTTTGTTGCCATTTCTTTTGGTGTTTTAGTCATGAAGTCCTTGCCCATGCCTATGTCCTGAATGGTATTGTCTAGGTTTTCTTCCAGGGTTTTTATTGTTTATTGGTCTTACATTTAAGTCTTTAATCCATCTTGAGTTAATTTTTGTATAAGGTATAAGGAAGGGGTCCAGTTTCAGTTTTCTGCACATAGATAGCCAGATTTCCCAGCACCATTTATTAAATAGGGCATCTTTTCCCCATTGCTTGTTTTTGTCAGGTTTGTCAAAGATCAGATGGTTGTAGATGTGTGGTGTTATTTCTGAGGCCTCTGTTCTGTTCCATTGGTCTATATATCTATTTGGTACGAGTACCATGCTGTTTTGGTTAGTGTAGCCTTTATAGTATAGTTTGAAGTCAAGTAGCATGATGGCCCCAGGTTTGTTCTTTTTGCTTAGGATTGTCTCGGCTGTACAGGCTCTTTTTTGGCCTTGGAACCATTTTTATCCTCATTTATAAGATTAATGCAGTAACATTTATTCCAAGCAGCTCACAGAGTTATACGTAAATATGCTTTATTTAACACACTTTGTACACATGATGTGTCATCATCATAAGTCACTGGAACAGAAAAAAGAAAATTAGGTTTCCTACAACTGCACAGAAGAAATATTAAGAAACAGACCAAAATATCTGTTTAAGTTCTGAAAAAGAAAGTAAGGGGACTAAAATATAATTAACCAATTTACTATGGTTTATGGTGATGAATATGGTTCTAAAAACCTGCAATTAAAATGTGCTTTACATATTATAGAAATTCTAATATTTGAATGCAGTTTTTCAGGAGAAGGTGAGCATTCTAAGTTACACGAAAACATAATTGTATATATTTGATGACTAAACTTATTTTTATAAGAATCTCTGGCATTTCTCATACTGTATGGATGTCTTAGGGAAAAGGCTCCTTTTGGATACATTTTATTAAGGAAATAACCAAGATGGCATTTCTGGGGAGCAACTGGCTTGCCCTTGTAAGTTATCTCAATGGGGAAGCTGCAAGGAAGTTTTAGAAGATGAAGAGAGAGCAGTGACGGACAGTGTGATGGTTAATATTGAGTGCCAACTTGATTGAATTGAAGGATGCAAACTATGGTTTTTGGGTGTGTCTGTGAGGGTGCTGCCAAAGCAGCTTAACATTTAAGTCAGGGGACTGGGGGAGGCAGACCCACCCTCAATCTGGGTGAGCACCATCTAATCAGCTGCCAGTATGGCTAGGATAAAAGCAGGCAGAAAAAGGTGGAAGGACTCTACTGGCTAAGTCTTTGGCCTCCACCTTTCTCCCATGCTGGGTGCTTCCTGCCCTCGGTCATCGGACTCCAAGATCTTCAGCTTCTGGATTCTTGGACTGACATCAGTGGTTTGCCAGGGGCTCTCGGGCCTTTGACCACAGACTGAAGCCTGCACTGTCAGCTTCCTTACTTTTGAGGTTTTGGGACTCAGACTGGCTTCCTTGCTCCTCAGCTTGCAGATGGCCTATTGTGGGACTTCACCTGTGTAAGTCAATTCTCCTTAATAAACTCCCCTTCATATATACATCTATCCCATTAGTCCTGTCCCTCTAGAGAACCCTGACTAATACAGACAGAATGGCACAATTTAGTCATGCTGCCCCACAGAATTTGTGGAACAGTATGTTTCATGTGAATTAAGTCAATTTCCTCCTTTGGTTTAGTACTTCCAACTTCACTTATTCCCATGCAGCCTGATATATAGTTTTTTTTTTTTTTTTTTGAAACAAGGTTTTGCTCTGTTGTGCAAGCTAGAATGTGACCATAACTCACTGTAGCCTCAAACTCCCTGCATCAAGCAATCTTCTTACCTCAGCCTTCTGAGTAGCTGGGACTACAAGTGTGCACCACCACACCCAGCTGATTCGTAAACATTTTTTGTAGAGATGGGGTCTCACCATGTTGTCCAGTCTTCTCTCAAAATCCTGGCCTCAAGCAATCCTCCTGCCTCAGCCTCACAAAGTGCTGAGATTACAGGCACGACCCACATCACCCAGCCTGTGGATAGTCTTGAACAACCATTTAGCAAGACTGGCTCATGGGTGAGTGACCAGTGTAGTAGTGTAGCACCTTTGCTCATAAGGATTCAGCACTTGGGGTTTAATGTTCTCTGGTGGTCCTCTTGAAATTATTAATTTTTGTCTTGGAATTTGTGTTTTAAAAGTGAAGTTTAACAGAACAATGGAGCCTGCACTGGGAGTGGGGAGCCCTGGTATAAGTGTGGTCTAGTTCTCACTCTTCTTCCATACACCTTCTTTCTCCCATCCCCAACAGAGTCTCAGCTGCCCCTGGGGCAGGAGACCCTGCCAGACCTTCCTCCATACCTCTGCTGTCCTCCAGAAGGGATGGATACAGGTCCTGTGAGGTGGGAATAGGATGGAGGAACTCACAATCTGCCTCCACTCTCTGCACTGAGGGGTCCCGGGCACTGGAGAGGGTGGGGTGCCTCATGGTATACTAACTGTCCTTCTGGCTACTAGCTGGCAGCACCACATTGCATTTGACAGGACACTTGTTGGGGGCCTGTTGCCCATCCTGAACTAGATGCCAAGTATGTTCTAGCACAGAAGTAGTAATCCCTCAGGGGTCTCCCATCCTCTATGGGTGAGGGCAGTGACCCATGCTAAGGGGAAATTGATTTCCCAGGTGGCTGTTTTACATCTGGTCCAGGTAAATTATGTAGCTGGCCCTGCTTTTCAGCAGTTTCTGAGACAAGATCTAAACTCAAAAGCAGTCAGTTTAATGACATGGTCATGCTCTAAATGAACTGCCAACTAAGTGTGTAAGGACCCTAATTGTAAATGGCTGTTACACATTCAAGAGATGTTGTAATCAGAAAGGTCGCACAAGAATTTTTTATCTGCCCTTCCTCTTTTCTGGTAAGTGCTACTTGGTCTGAATTGAACAGTTGTTCTAACTTTGAATACAATGAGGGGACTTGATAGTGGGGAAATGCAGAAGTACTTTTTCTGGTGGAAGAATCAAATCATCAGCCACAACAATAACAAGAAGAAACATGAAATGCCTGAAACAATCCACTTTGTCCAGCAGTGTTTGCCCTGTTTCGGGGGTCAATAAAGTGCTGAAGTTAAAAGCAAGTAAAAAAGCTCTTTCTTACCCCCACATTGGGGTGAGTCAAGGTGGAAGGTGCTAGCTGACTGTAATACAACTTCTTATATTTCAGTTGTCTCACATGTAAACAGGGGTGATAAAAACCTCATGGAGTTGTGAGGGTACAAAAGGGACCAGAAGGCACTTAGCCAGCATGCTCATCACATGCTAAATACTTAATACAATGATAATTATTGTTGAAATTGTGCCACCACCATCTTCATCATCCATTTCTCTTTACAGAAGAGAAAGTCATCAAGAGAAAGAAAACATATCAGCTTAGACGTTGTCTAATTTTTAAGTGATATGGATTTTAGGTATCCCTCCTCTATGTGCTAAGGAAATAAACATAATTACTAGCAATTCAATAGAATATTGATACATAGTGTAAATGGTGATAATATGGTATGTTCAGGTTATAGAGAAGGAGAGAGTTTGGGGGGATGCTCATGCCTGATCACACAACCCATTAATGGCAGACAGGGACTAAGAATACCCGGTTATGAGTGTTGTGATCCCTCCTCTACTCAGTGCATAATGTGCATTTAGGACCTGAAGCGTAAGTAAGCTGTTTGAAGTTCATATCATGGGCCGAGCATGGTGGTTCATGCCTGTAATCCCAGCACTTTGGGAGGCCGAGGCAGGTGGATCACCTGAGGTCAGGAGTTTGGGACCAGCCTGACCAACATGATGAAACCCCGGTATCTACTAAAAATTAGCCAGGCATGGTGGCAGGCACCTGTAATCCCAGCTGCTCAGGAGGTTGAGGCGGGAGAATTGCTGAACTCAGGAGGCAGAGATTGCAGTGAACGGAGATCACACCATTGCACTCCAGCCTGGGCGACAGAGCAAGACTACTTCTCAGAAAAAAAAAAAAAAAAAAAATCTTATCTTGTCTTATAGCTTTTGCATTTTTACCTTATCATAGCTTATTTTGCCACAGCTGTGATTTACACAATGTGATCCTTGGTTAAGAATGCAAAATTCTTGTCATTACACCTTTCCTCTGCAAAAACATAATTTGCTTTATGATATCTGTTTCATGACAGTTTCCCTTATAAGCAAAAGTGGGGACAGATTGTATCATCAAAATATCTGATAAAGTAGTTATCATTTCTGCAATTGGTCGTTCTTCCTGCACACATATGAGGGTACCAATATCCCTGCCTTCAGGTCTGATACTGTGTGTTAGGGTGGCCCATACAGAACCACGTGTGGTTAATGCAACATGACTCAAATCATTTTAGCTTTCATTTGGCCAGGCTATCCATCAAGAATCTGAAATCAGCAGCCTGATTCTCATTTTGCTCCTTCCCCTTGCAGATCTCCTCTAGGTCCAGGACTGCCATTTACTTCAAAGGGAATGCTTCACATAGAGGAGGGATCCAGGAAAGGAGGAAAAATGAGAATCCGGCTCATTATTTTAAAGATGGCTAAAATAAACAAGTCAGCAATGCATGTTTTCTTTTAGACTACTCAATTGGAATCTTTTTTGTCAAAGCAGAGCAGTTCATAAAACTTCTATTATCTGATCCCCATGTGAAGGGGATCAAATATATTTTTCATTTGATGAAGTTGGGTAGAAGTTGGACTGAACTGAATTACACTGATTGCTATTCCCCATAATTCCCAACACACTCTTAAAATACATTTACCTATTATACCCCGTCATTTTCTATAGACACTAGCTGCAGAGGAAAAAAGACTTGTACAGATACAGAAACTCAAAAAAGCAAGCCAGTCACTTGTTTTTATACAGAAACCAGCATACTGACATTTTAATGATGCTGGGCTACTGCCATAGTGTGAAATTTTGTATTCAGAACATTTAAAAAGGGAGTGGAGAAAGATAAGTAGGCACCCAATGGAAGGTGTTGGATGAGCTTTTGTACAAGACACGTACCATGTAATGATTTGACTCCATGGGTCACCTTTCCTCCTTAAAATACAGAGGAGGCCTTTAAATTTATGGGACGCACAGCTGAATGTCGTGCCTTTTATGGAGACCTCTTCGGGTCTGATTAATTAGTAATTGGGGCGAGATCTATGCACTTCAGTGACTCTTGCTGCCTTGATTGTAAATTGCAATCTGGTGCTAAATCTCAGCAGGTCACATTGCTTTTTTGCTGTACCCCAGTGACACAACTGATTAAATCTGTGTAAACAGTATCATTATGAAAATATTTTTGTTATAGGCATGAGGAATTAACACATTTTTATTTTGGATGGAAATTAAAATTATTTGTGGGAGCTTGGTATGTTTTCATCAATTGTCAGTCATCCCAATAGAGCATGTAGTGAAGTAACTGTTTTAATTTTCACAAAGGAGGAAAAAAAGCTCTCAGACAGAGGGCTTTTAAAACTGAGAATTATGATAATTATGTCATTCATAATAGAGATAGCAATGTTACAGGCAAGTATTATGTCACTTAATAGTTAGTTAAACAAATAAACAGAAATATGAGAATTAGCCCGCATATTCTCCTTACAATGGAGCACTTTTGAAGGAGTAGATATGTTTTAATAGATGCCAATACACACACACACACACACACACTCCCAAATGCTCCCCTCTATTTATAGGCTACATGTTTCCTAAGTTAACTTTAACAGAACTTAAATTGAGTGAGTTGTCTCCGGATAGGAGTAAGAGGTGCAGATGCGTAGCTACAGAATGCATTGACACAGAATGATGACTCAGGGCTCCCATGGACCAGGTGGGGTTTCAGCTGGGGGATAAAGGTGAACCATTAGATAGCTTTTAGCAGTTTGTGTAACATTGTTTATGCTTGATTCTGAAGCAAACAAATTTGATTTCTGTACTAGAGCCACATGGCTGTCTGACCATTGGCACCTTTGAAAAAATTTCTTTCGCAGGCATGGTAAGGTTAAGCAAATGTGTAATTTGCTAGGATTGTAAGCTACATAAGTCATAATGTTTCTTGCTTTTTTCCTGAATGACTACTACCTAATTCTAAGCGGGCACTAAAATTGTATTTGATAATCCTTAATGACGCTTGATTTCACCTCAATATGCTGAGGCTGGTAAGTCAAGCCAATCAGATGGATGCTCTCCTATTTGCTTCATTTCACAGAGCGCCTATTGGCAAAGGCTTAAATGAACTTTAATCAAATGTGCCTATTATGTTAGTGAGACATGAATTACTGACCATCTATTTGCTAGTAGCTAAAGCTTAGATACAAGAAAAGTAACTTTTCTTTTTTCCTGTGTGCTCACTAAAATCATTATCAAACTATTAAGGCAGAAAAGAGAGAGCTAACAAGTCAGCTAATCTGCTATGCACCAACTTCCAGATTTAAACAAAGAATCGGCTGTATACATTTCAAATGACTGCCTTCATAGTATCTAGGCTGAAAAAACAAACAAACAAAAAGAACAAAACTGCCTTTGAAGAGAAGAGGAAGCATTTACTCTACCCTTTAATGCTATACAGATGTTCCACATCCTCTTGACAAGGTGGGAGGAATTATGTATGGAAAGGACTGGCTTCAGAATATTGACCATCAGTAGAATATTCAGAATGATGGAACTGCATGCTATTATTTGGGGGCACTCATGCTCGCCTGATAAGTAAGTTTGTTTTAGGGTTCCTAAAGACTTTTTGGTATAGATCAGTCTAAAGAAATACTATATTTGCTTAAGGACCTTACATTTTCATTTTTATACACATTCACCACTGCAATATTTGGCTTAACTGCAGACTCTGAGGATTGGTTGATTAGATCATTTTAGAAGTGCTTTTTGTATATCAGATATTACACTTATCTTTCCAAATACCAAAGGGCAAAGATGTTTAAAAAGATCAAAATAAAGGATAAGGGATAGCAAATAAAAAGTTTATTGTTTACTTTTCAACTATTCACCAAACTGATGGAAAGTATAAAGCCAAAAGCTAGAAAGAAGATATCCAGGAGAACTGAAGTGTAAACTTGGTTGTTCAAATAGGAATGAAGAGTAAGAAAATGTAAGGATAATTTATTATTGAATATAAACAAATTCAGAGTGATTACATTTTCTTATCAAGTAATTTATTGCTAATTCTGACATTCTGTGTTGTACGTAATATAACTTATATGATGTAATTAAATTTAACTCATTAAAGTCTTTTGGAAATAGTTTTAAAAAGTGTAAAAGGCAAATTTTGTGCAGCATTATGTGCAATATAATTTTTACTGGCCTATTAATAAACTCAAGTGTTACCTTGATTTAGAAAAACCAATAGGATCACCACTCTTTTCTAGTAAATATTTGCGAAGTAGTTTTTAGAATATAATATACCAAGAAGTCTGGACACACAGAAACACTCACAGTTAAATGCCGGGACTCCACACGCTTGCATATCTTTTCCAGAAAAACAGTCCTTGTAGCATTTAATGTGAAAAATTAATTCATCATATTTCTGTCAAAAAGTATGATTTTCTGTCATAAAGGTGATGTGTGCTTATTATACAAGCATCAGAAATGGTAATAAAGTATAAAATTATAAATCACCTATGACTCCACCTCCTACAAACACACACTAACTTCTGTTTTCTATGCATTGCTTATGGATATGTTGGTCACTATATGAAATCTTGAGACTCCCGTGCAGAATTCTTTAGTAATATAAGTTCCCTTCATTATGGGTAAATAAGTGAACTTCTTCTGACATTCCCAGATAACCCTTTATGTTTCCTTGTTTCACAAACGACAATGTACATAGGCAGAAATATGATGTTATTACAACGAAAGTTTATTAGTATAAAACCTCGGAATGTAAAATCTTCTAAAAAGTGTTTCACGCTTACAAATGACAAAACTGTCGTTGAAACCAGAAGTCACATGTAGGAATGAGACTGCTGTAGAGGAAGTAGAGAATCCTCTTGTTTATGTCATTATGTTGCTACTTCTCTCATTATTCACACTTAAGCCCATTCCTATCCTGACTAATGACAATTCAGTAAGGCGATACTGAGGATCTAATACACATAAAGTAAGTTCAAAATCTCATAAAATCAATTAGCCACTTTGTATTTGTGAAAACTTTCAGAAATATGGATATTTGCATATAACAAAATCTAGAGGTGAATAACCGATCAGTGTTTTGGGGCTAAGGCCAGGAAAGAGTGCAAGTGGCATGGGTATGGCGATAAAAGAATAACATGAGAGATCCTTGTAGTGATGGAAATTTCCATATCTTGTCTACATATATAAATAAATACTCTGGTTGTGATATTGCACTACAGTTTCGCAAGATGTTACTCTGGGTAACATTGAACAAAAGGTATATGAAATCTTTCTTTGTTATTTCTTACAACTGCATATGACTCTATAATTATCTAAAAATAAATGGCTTAATAAAAACATAAGTTAATTCTGTTTTTGCAGATACCCCTGACAATACAGATATATGCATATCTATATGCATATATACAGATGCCTTGCCTAAATTCTTTTAGGTCTATACCATTTTGATTTCAGACATGAATTCAGCTTGCTATGTAGAGGTTGTTTATGTTGAATATATTTATTTTGATTTGAAATCTCATTTAATTTTAATAATTATGCATTATTTTGAAAAATGGAGTGTAAAAATGGTTATTTCTGAACTCATAATAGAGTGTAGTGGTTAATGCATGGGGGTGGGGGTTGGACTGCCTGGTTTGAATCCTTTACATACAGTGTGAATTTAGGTAAGTTATTTAATCACTCTGTGCCTCAATTTGTTCATCTTTTCAAATGAAGATAACAGCAGCTATCTCATAGTGTTATTGTAAAAATTAGGCAAGTTAATACTTTAAAAAAACTTATAATAGAGCCTGACACATAGTAAGAACTATGTACGTATTAGCTGTTCTGTGACAATAATGATGAGGATGCCTTATAAACATCAGCTCATATACAACTCATGTCAATCCTAGCTGTAGACACCATTATTGACCTTGTTATAGATGGCTAAGCAGATTAAGTGCCTTGCCCAAGGTCACAACACTTGTAGTGTTTTAAGAGACTCTACGTTAATCACTTTACTATATGTTTGTTAGTGAGACAGTCCAGAATTTTGTTATAATAAAATAACATTATTTGTTAGTCACATAAACTTCTGATTTTCTATTTAAACAATATTGATTTAGAAATGACACTATAGGCCGGGCGCGGTGGCTCAAGCCTGTAATCCCAGCACTTTGGGAGGCCGAGACGGGTGGATCACGAGGTCAGGAGATCGAGATCATCCTGGCTAAGACGGTGAAACCCCGTCTCTACTAAAAAATACAAAAAACTAGCCGGGCGAGGTGGCGGGCGCCTGTAGTCCCAGCTACTCGGGAGGCTGAGGCAGGAGAATGGGGTAAACCCGGGAGGCGGAGCTTGCAGTGAGCTGAGATCCGGCCACTGCACTCCAGCCCGGGAGACAGAGCGAGACTCCGTCTCAAAAAAAAAAAAAAAAAAAAAAAAAAAAAAAAAAAAAAAAAGAAATGACACTATAAAAAACAGCTACTTTCTACCTAAATTTTTACTATTTCTTGACTCCACTGGGCCTCGAAGGGCATCTTCTCTCTGCTATTTTGGTCATTCAGTTTTTTCATCCTGGACAAACCCAAAGAGTGAAGAGGTGTATAAACACAAAAGTGAGGAAGCCAACCCAAAGTTCATTCTCAAAGCTTCATAAATGTTGAGGTTTTGGATTTAGTCCAATAAAGGGTGAAGATTCAGGTCAAATCTTATTTTATACAAAATGACTACCTTTGTTTTGAAACAATCTAGTAGTTAGAATTGTGGCAGGTTCTGGTTTTAGCTAGCCTTTGAGGGAAAATGCTGAAATTAATCTTTTGAATGAAGAAGGGACTCAACGATTTACCACAGCTACTAAAACAGGGACTTCCTGGAAAAGAATGACTGTTTATTAAACAGATTGTAATATCAAGTAAAGAGTTTTTTGGGGGTTGTGTTGTATATGTGGGAGTAGGCACGTGTGTTTGTAAGTTTGCCAAATATATGGGTACGCAAAATATCATTGCCAAATTAAAAAAACTGAAATCATGTATCCAGTAAGAGATAGTATATCCTGGTTATTGAGAGCATGGGCTTTGGGGTCAGATTTCTTCAGTTCAAACTTTGGCTTTGCCTCTTAACCCATTTTCTATTCGCCCCAAGAAATGAGTGCTGGCAGTGAGCTGCACTTTTTTGTTTCCTAAACAGGACATGGGTTAGGGATGTATGAACTTGTACCTTAGTTTCCTCATCTGTGAGAATGGGAATATAAAAATAGTAGCTGCTTTATACAGTGGTTTTGGAGAATAAATAATGAATATATGTAAAACACCTAAAAGACTGTATAGTACATAGAGAGTACTTAATACATTTTAGCTGTGCTAAATAATTGCATAATTACATGCTTATCATGTGCTAAGTTCTGACTTAAGCTATTTCCAGATACAAAATAAAAATAAGAAAATTTCATGAATATAAGTAATTTCAAGCTAGTTAAGACAGTTAAATATATGCAAAGAAATGGAAGGATAATTATAAAGCAACACAGAAGGGGATATAAATCTAATGTATCAGTTAGAAATGCATTTGGCTGCAAGTAACAAAACAGCCCAACTATAATTCTTTCTTTCTTTATTTTTAAATAGAGATATGCATTATAGAGGATGTTTGGTGCTGAAATGTTGTTACTGTTAGGATATTGACTAGTGCCAATGTTTCTGCAGCTCTCTCAACATTTTCCTAATAATTTCAAATCGTCACATTCTCCTTTAAGTCAGAAAGAAATTAGGGAAGGCAGTGGATCTCCTTAGAAAGTTAAAGCTTTCCCCCAAATCATACTGTCTAGCAGACTTTTCCAAATGCTTTTCGAAATCCATGCAAATCCAAATACTATTCTTTCTTATCTGAGTTACATGGCCACACTTACCTGGATTGTAATCTGGAATAGTAGGTTCCAGGATTGCCATAATTGGTCTAAGCTGATCACAATCCATTGCTCTGGGGCTAGGCATATATTTGTGATAAACAAAAGCAGAGTTCTGTCAGCAATTATGGGAAAACCACTATGGAGTAGGCAATTAATGGCATTTGCCATCCACAGCCTCAACAAAAGAAAGAGTATGGGTTAGTTAGGTGAGGGTGCCAGGAGGTAAAAGGATGAAAGGATGACTCTTTTATTTATTTTTATTTTTATTTTTTATTATACTTTAAGTTCTAGGGTACATGTGCATAACGTGCAGGTTTGTTACATATGTATACATGTGCCATGTTGGTGTGCTGCACCCATCAACTCGTCAGCACCCATCAATTCATCATTTATATCAGGTATAACTCCCCAATGCAATCCCTCCCCCCTCCCCCCTCCCCATGATAGGCCCCAGTGTGTGATGTTCCCCTTCCCGAGTCCAAGTGAGCTCTTTGTTCAGTTCCCACCTATGAGTGAGAACATGCGGTGTTTGGTTTTCTCTTCTTGTGATAGTTTGCTAAGAATGATGGTTTCCAGCTGCATCCATGTCCTTACAAAGGACGCAAACTCATCCTTTTTTATGGCTGCATAGTATTCCATGGTGTATATGTGCCACATTTTCTTAATCCAGTCTGTCACTGATGGACATTTGGGTTGATTCCAAGTCTTTGCTATTGTGAATAGTGCCGCAATAAACATACGTGTGCATGTGTCTTTGTAGTAGCATAATTTATAATCCTTTGGGTATATACCCAGTAGTGGGATGGCTGGGTCATATGGTACATCTAGTTCTAGGTCCTTGAGGAATCGCCATACTGTTTTCCATAATGGTTGAACTAGTTTACAATCCCACCAACAGTGTAAAAGTGTTCCTATTTCTCCACATCCTCTCCAACACCTATTGTTTCCTGATTTTTTAATGATTGCCATTCTAACTGGTGTGAGATGGTATCTCATTGTGGTTTTGATTTGCATTTCTCTGATGGCCAGTGATGATGAGCATTTTTTCATGTGTCTGTTGGCTGTATGAATGTCTTCTTTTGAGAAATGTCTGTTCATATCCTTTCCCCACTTTTGGATGGGGTTGTTTGTTTTTTTCTTGTATATTTGTTTGAGTTCTTTGTAGATTCTGGAAATTAGCCCTTTGTCAGATGAGTAGATTGCAAAAATTTTCTCCCATTCTGTAGGTTGCCTGTTCACTCTGATGGTAGTTTCTTTTGCTGTGCAGAAGCTCTTTAGTTTAATTAGATCCCATTTGTCAATTTTGGCTTTTGCTGCCGTTGCTTTTGGTGTTTTAGACATGAAGTCCTTGCCCATGCCTATGTCCTGAATGGTACTACCTAGATTTTCTTCTAGGGTTTTTATGGAGTTAGGTCTAACATTTAAGTCTCTAATCCATCTTGAATTAATCTTCGTATAAGGAGTAAGGAAAGGATCCAGTTTCAGCTTTCTACTTATGGCTAGCCAATTTTCCCAGCACCATTTATTAAATAGGGAATCCTTTCCCCATTTCTTGTTTCTCTCAGGTTTGTCAAAGATCAGATGGTTGTAGATGTGTGGCATTATTTCTGAAGGCTCCGTTCTGTTCCATTGGTCTATATCTCTGTTTTGGTACCAGTACCATGCTGTTTTGGTTACTGTAGCCTGAACTGATGATTGTGGATTAGTAGAGACTTCAAAGACAAGACACAGTAAAGAAATAGCAAAAGCAAAACCAGGCAGGGAAAAGTAAGATGTGTAAAGACAGAATAGATTAGATCTGTCTAAAAAGAAGCAGCCATAAGGATTGAGAATGGATAAATGTGGAGAGATGTGGAGAAGCCAGCTGATGGAGAGAACAGCTTAGTAGTTTCCTTGCTTCACCCTACCACCAAGTAGACCAACCAAATAAGTTGCCAAGACTTTGGGATTCACAAAAATTGGGAATATACGTTCTTTTCAAGTCTCCATAGAATGTTTTTAAAATTGGAAAACCTCAATAAATTCTGACATTAGGCCATATGGTCTAACCACAATAAAATAAAATGAGAAATTATCATAATTTCTAAACATCTAAAACGTAATTTATAAACACATACAAACTATTCTGACTTCAATATTAAATATATATACATATATGCATACATTTATACATATATATGAAATATAAATAATATACACATATATTAATGTCCTTGTGTGATAACACTTGAGTTAAAAAACAATCAGATCTATAATTATAGATTATTTAGAAGATAAAAAATAATTTAGAATTCTATCTACTAAAGCACATAAGATGTAGCCAAAAACTATTCTTAGAGGAAGATTATTTACTTTAAGTTGCCTAAGAAAACTATTCTTGGAGGAAGATTATTAACCCTTAAGGGCTGTCATTATTAAGCAAGAAACCAAAAGGAAAGAATGAGATTAACTGAGCCTACCTGGAAAGCTGGAAGAAAATAGCAAACAATTAAAGCAGAAAAAAGGAAAAGAAAAGGCCGGGTGCGGTGGCTTACGCCTGTAATCCCAGCACTTAGGGAAAACGAGGCGGTGGATCACAAGGTCAGGAGTTTGATACCAGCCTGGCCAATATGGTGAAACCCCATCTCTATTAAAAATACAAAAATTAGCCGGGCATGGTGGTGCGTGCCTGTAGTCCCAGCTACTCGGGGGGCTGAGGCAGAAGAGTCACTTGAACCTGGCAGGCGGAGGCTGGGCTGCAGTGAGCCAAGACCGCATCAACTGCGCTCCAGTCTAGGAAACAGAGCAAGGCTCCATCTCAAGAAATAAAAATACAAAATAAAAAAAAAGGAAAATAAAAAGATTCCAAATTCAACCTGTAAAGTTTATATAATTACAAATAAAGAAGAAATAAAATTGATTTTAAGAGCACATTTGGACTGGGCGCGGTGTCTCACGCCTGTAATCCTAGCACTTTGGGAGGCCGAGGTGGGCGGATCACAAGGTCAGGAGATCGAGACCATCCTGGCTAACACGGTGAAACCCCGTCTCTACTAAAAATACAAAAAGTTAGCCGGGCGTGGTGGCGGGCGTCTGTAGTTCCAGCTACTCAGGAAGCTGAGGCAGAAGCACAACGTGAACCCGGGAGGCGGAGCTTGCAGAGAGTTGAGATTGCACCACTGCACTCCAGCCCGGGCAACAGAGCAAGACTCCATCTCAAAAAAAAAAAAAAAAAAAAAAAAAAAGCACATTTGACAAAATTTGATAAATATTAATGAATTTAACTAGCATAAAAATATAGATGACCAAATAGTATTGCAAACTATAGTAAAACCTGAATAGATTATTGACTATAGAAAATGCTGAAAAAATTATCAAAGAACATTGTCAGAGAAGCTTCCCCTTTAAAAGCTGCTAGGCGCACACAAGTTTTTGGAGAACATCATTAAAAAAAACCTCAAGAAACAGAAATTCTTAAGCCATCTAACATCTTGTATAGAATAAAAGAGAAAAAATTTCCCAATTATAAGAAAAGTCTGGAAATTCTGATATCAGAAATGCTATTTTCAGAATAAAAGGATGAATAAAATATTTAAGAAAAAAGAGAAAAAATAAGGGAACTATGGATTAAACTCACAAATACAGTACAAATATTTTCAGCAAATGATTGGAGATAGAATTCAGCTATTCATTCAAAGATAGTTCAGTATTAGGGGATTTATTAATATAAATTACCTCTAGGACAGAAAGAAAAAGAAGAGCATGAGCATACCCTTCATTGCTTTAAATCTATTTGATGAGTTTGAAGAATATTTATATTTTAGTTAAACATACTTTTATTATACTGGAAATATATTTCCAAACAAGATAAACTTTATAGCAACCCAACAATTAGCATCATGTATGTTAGTGTAACACTAGAAGAATTACATTTAAATCAACTTAAAGTCAGGAGAAAGACAAACACACTTGCTCTCTGTCATCAATTTTATATTACAATGCTAAGAAAGAGCTGCTAACTGGGAAAATCAATTAAAATGTTAAAAATCAGTATGAATATTGAAATGAAAAAAATAATTCTTTGATGCTCCACTAGAAATACCAAGAATAAAAATAAAAAAGTTGCAATAGACAACTTATATAGTATAGAATATTACTATATTACTAATATTACGGTGAAATGAAGAAGTATATCATCAAATATGCAAATCTTCATAGCCATCCTGTATGCCAGTGACTTTTAAAATCATATGAAAACAGATACCATTAACAACTACAGCAAAAATAATTAAATGTCTGGTATTAAATTTATTAAGAAGTATCCAAGTTTTATAAAAAAAATTAATTTCCTAATGGGATTTTCAAAGAAATACATAAGTGAAGTACACCTTGTACTTAGCTGTAAATGTTTAATATTACAAATATATTAAGTCTTCTTGAATTCAATTACAAATGTAATTCAACTCTAATTAATGTATGGATCAAATTTGTTTAAAAACTTGAAAATATATCTGACATTTGTAGAATATATATAGTAAAGGAAATTCTGGAAGAAAACATTAATTGGAAAGAATGAAGCACCCCTGACGCCACAGAGTTAATAATGTATTCCTTCACAGTTACTTTCCTTTTCCAGGACTTCTCATACTTCATAGGTGTAGATTTACTTGTGAGATTATTGTCCATCTTCTTCATTAAATTGTAAGCCACATAATGGCAACAGCTGTGTCTCTTTTGCTCATAGTGTCAGCTATTATGTCTTACAAAAACCAGACCTGCAATAAATATTTGTTGAACAGGTAATTAGAGAAATGTTTTCAAAATTACTGAATTACAATGATAAAAGCTGTCTGATGTCACCATCATAATAGATGGTAAACCTATGGACCAGAATAAAAAATACAGAAGCTCACATAAATATATGCTGAAAAAATGTTGAAGGTTTTATTGACATCATTGTGGATAAGATAGACTATTCAGTAAATGGTATTGGGACACATGACTAATCATCAGGAAACAAACTAGTTAGATTTTCACACATTACAGCAAAATAAATTCTAGGGGACTTAATTTCATAAATGTAAAAATAGATTAAAACTTTTAAGTACTGTAAAAAAATAGGGATAGAAGAAGTCTCCTTAAATCTTCTTGTGCCTTATATTAACATTGCTGAGAAGCATTAATTTATATAAATACATATGCCACTAGTTTAATTACTTTCTTAAGATAACTTTCTGGAGGTGGGATTGCCAGTTGAAAGGATCTGCACCTGGTTAGAACCTTGCAAATTTTCCTCTTCAAAGCCTGTAACAATTCGCACACCTGTTGGAGGGCAAGAGCGTGCCCATATTCCTGTGCTAGGTGCTCACACTCACATCACTGGTTTAAAGTAGTTAAACGTTTCCCTCTCTTTAGATTGGTTTCTCTCAGATAGTCTATAAATCCAATACTTACAAAACAAACAAACAAATTTTTAGCGAGATAAGACAATTTCTTTTCAAATGATGAATAATTAAATGGTCAACAATATAGGACTCATTTATCTAGTGAAGGTATATCTATACAATCGAATGCTACACAATCATCAAAAATGGTGTCCCTCTATGTTAAGTGATATGAAATACCATTTAAAATATATTGAACTATAATGTAAGTGATTTGATTCTAAATTTAAGTAAAATATGTATTTATATGAATAAATTTGCATGAAAAGAGGATAAACAGATATACATCAAAATAGTAATAAACACTGTCTCAACAGGCTTGCAAGCGATTTTAATATTAATTTATTTTCATTATTTCCATTTTGTTCTTCCAATAATGACATATTACTTATATAATATAAAATTTCCTTAACAAGGCCAAAGGAGCACATAATCTGTTCCCAACATTTTGATTTATTTATCGAGCCAAATTTATTTAAATTGTCATTACCAATATCATATGGTTTTGTTATGCCACATAATAGGCATCCAATAAATATTTATGTAATACTTCAGTCAGAACAGTATATATTGAGGGCCATTACTGTTAAGTCACATGTACCCTACTTTAAAAAATTTATATAGCTACTTCTAAAATCTCATGTATAATGGTTAATAATATCTAAAAGAATGAAAATTTATTAGTAGATTGAAGTATGTTGGGGGGGATCAATATCTTTTGACCGCCTATTAAGTATCAATTCCTGACTATCTTCTTCAGCTGTATTTTTACAATGACAGGCAAATCATGGTAGAAAAAGGTGGAAAACAGTTTTAACAATTTTATTAACTTTAAGCGTAAATCATATTATACTTGGACAGGAAATTTAATTATGAGATCCCTGGATACCACAATAAAACAATGTAGTTATTGATTAAAAATTAAAAGCACACAAATATATTATTTCTTCAGGGGTGAATTTTCATACCATAAATATCTAAGAAAAATTTTTACCTGGTATCTTAAATAGAGACAATTTATGGATGATGTCTCTAATAGCAGCTTTCCTGGCAATACGACATGTTTTTCAGATAGGTATGGTTTTTATTGACTGAATTAAAACAAAATTGAGCAAAAATATTTTAATAGAAAGCCAATATTCCTAGGCCTTTTGTCATGAGTCAGAGACTAGCACTTAGAACCCCTTGGGAAATGGATGGGTACATGATTTTGTTTCTCAAACGTATTTTTTCAACCAAATGTTGGCAGTTATTGAATGGTCTCTCAGTTTAATTCTGAGCTTTCTAATACCTGGGACACCAGAATTCTATGTTATTGGTTAAAATGAAACTCAAAAACTGAATGCTAGATTTTTCAGGTCCCAAGATTGACAGTCTGTTATGGCAATTAAATATTTTAATATTTATTCTTTTTTCAGTTTTTGCAGAGACAGTCTTGCTATGTTGCCCTGGCTGGTCTTGAATTCCTGGCCTCAAGTGATCCTCTTCCTCCCAAAGAGCTGGGATTACAGGTATGAGCCACCACATCCAGGCTTACCTTGCATTCTTTTCCCACAAAACAAATGGTCCCATCTCCACATGGAGGGACCATTTTTCTCAAAGTTTTCATGTGATCAGGGACCAGTTGAGACTAAATAGTAGAATACATATTTTTTAATTGGGAATAGTCACACAGTGAAAGTCTCCAGGTATGAATAATGGCCAACATTTATTGCACAAACATGTCCGGAGCGATGCTAAGTGCTTTACATGTATTGTCTCATTTAATCCTCATATCCATCAGTGAAGATAGAATACATTTCTCTTTATTTCACAGATTGGAAAGTAAGACAAGTGCTTGAATCACATAGTTAGCAGGGGTTGGCGCTGAGATGGAACCCAGGTTGTCTGTCGACAGCACTTAAGGCCTGACAATTCTGCTATCCCGCCTCTTATAACCATTTATCTCCAATCTCCTGCCACCACCTTAGTTCAAGTCCTCATCACCTCTTGCCAGAGTTCTGAGCCAGAGACACCCTTCATAGGTGTACTGCCAAAATTTGAAATGCAAATCAGTTTCACAAACATTATATTTAGTTAGAAGATATCATTTTTTTTATTTTTGGGTCCACAGAATGTTCTTTCAAATTTATCAGAGTTTCACATTTAAAAATGTCATGGTTTTTATGTTTTTGTTTAACTATAAGGAAAAGGCCAGAAAGAAGAAAATTAACATTTATTGAGCCCTTAATATGTGCCAGGCAATAGTGCTTTGATTATGAATCCTCAAAACATCCCTGCTAAGGAAGATTGAGACTGATATCTATTGATTGTCTCTTCTGGGACTCAGGCTTTGTGCATATGCTAATTTATTCAGGGAAGCAGTATGGCATATCAACCAAGAATCCGTTAGAGTTTAGGCTGTGAGGTCAGTGAAAGATGGCATTGGTTACTGTTCCCAGCTTTCTGAGATTGAGGAAATAAAACAGTAGAGATCCTCAGGTTTCAGCCCCACTGATTTTAAAATTTATTGGTTGTTTCTGAATATTCAGTATAATGAGTCCAAGCAATGACCGAAGTAGTGAGAAAATGCATTTTAATTGAAGAGTCAAAAGTGGATACTTTTCCCCCTTTGCCCATGTTTTGTCAAAATTGGGTTTGCTTGTCTTTGGAGTTCTGCTGTCCTTCCTCCTTTTCTTTCACATTCTCTACAGCACTTACGCATTGGTAAGCATAGTGTGGTGCCTGATGAGGATCTGAGGTTTGCTTCAGGAAGTTCTTAAATAATCTTTGGGTTTCAGAATTCACAGAACAATCCAGAGTCAATAATTCCGTCTTCCAACCAGATCTCATTATTACAACAGTGACTTCGTTATCCATAAATAGCTGCTTATCTATTCTTGCCATGAGCTCTTCCTCTGAAATTGCCTATCTGAGGCAACAAGGTTAAGGATAGGTGAAGGGTGTATAGTAAACACAAATGTCTTATGCAGGCATTTCAGAGAATGTCAGTCATTAATTTAAACATTATTAATTTAGGATCCATTTTGGTACTAGCTCTGGAAAGTGACTATCAATTTATCCCAGGATTAAATTTTAAGCATGCTGTTTTATTTTCACTGGTTTCTACTGAGTAAGATGTGCAATTGGGAAAGAAATGAATCCCCTATGGCTTGTTCAAGTGTATTTTTCTCTTGGTGGCACTCATCTCCAATATCATTTTAAAAAATAATAGGAGAAAGTTCTAAGCAGAAAGTATCCAACTATGGAAACTTCAACCTTTTGCTGAATTACAGGATGACATTCCATGTCATTTCACTGTCCTACATTTTCATGGAGCTTCTTAAAAGTGGTCTCTCTGACTCATGTAGAATCTAAAATTGATCTCACAGAAGTAGAGAGTAGAATGGTGGTTAACGGGCTGAGAGGAGAGGAGGCTGGGAAGGTGTTGGTCAAAGGATACGTATTTATAGTTAGGAGGAATACGTTCAAGAGATGTATTGTATAGCATGGTGACTTTAGTTAATGACAATATATTGTATTCTTGAAAAATGCTAAGAGGGTAGGATGTTAAGTGTTCTCACCAGAAAAAAAATGATAGCTATGTGAGTTCATGCATTTGTTAATTAGCTCAATTTAACGATTTCACAAATACATGTCTACTTCAAAACATCATATTATACATAATAAATACATACAGTTTCATATGTCAATTAAAAAATAAATAACTTTTTAAAAAGTTCTGTCTCTCTCTCCACACTCATACACGGGGAGTGTATTTTTCTTTTGGTGCTGTGACATTTTTTCCACTACATAGGATGCTCGTGGCTCCACATAAGGCTACTGCCAGGCAATACAGAATGAGGGCCAGGAATTGGTTGAAAGTGAGGGGCCAAGGGGTGATGGATGTCAAACTAATTATTGATCAATTTACTGTGTCTATTTAGTAAGTCAGTCAGTCTCCAGATACTTTTGTAGTCTTTAAGGAAGACAAATGTTCACAGTTTAAATATCCCTAAATATATAACAGATGAACAAGCATGCTTTGGTGTGTAAATGCTGCATAGATTCAGAACCATCAAAAAGCCCCTCAAAAATGCTTTTCCATCTGCTGCTTCTAACTACATATCGCACATCCTGGCAGCGCACTTCACAGTGGTGTGAAAGATAGGTTCAAAGCCAACCTGGCAAAATCTATTTATCTTTTTTTTTTCCTCCCCAAAATGTGTTTCTTTGTGCAGCTAAACTAGCAAACATATATAGGAACAAGGTGCCAGGGCTAAGAGGAGGCACTTGTCAGGCCTTGATCATTCAGGAGAAAACCTGCTTTGTATTATGCTCTGAAATACTGACATCAAATTGCGTCTTCTTAGAAAGTATGAGTTGGAGAAGCCTTGGATTCTGTGTTCTCAGTAAAACTTACTTTTGAGTGATGCCTCAGTCTCCAGGAGAGCCTTGTAAGTTACCCAAACAACCCTATAGATGGAGTGGCCAGAAGAGCCTCCTGCAGAAAGTACGTGATAGCTTTCCTCTCTAGTTTTCAAGGAAGTAATTATGTGCAAATCAGAAAGTGGATTCATGAGAGGAATGCTCTGTTTTTATGCAATACAGCTCTCAAGTATAATCTTTCTCAGAAGTGGGGACTTTTATAAGTAGAGTGACAGTTCATGTTAACGTAGTGGTGGAAGTTAGTGGCCTCCTAATAAAGCCTTCTTATTTGAAATGGTACCAGTTAATTTGTTTAGATGGTAAATATTCTTTTTTTATGGGTTAAAAGGTGTCCAGAAAGGTAATATTTACAACTACCTTTCAAATTATGGTATATTGTCAGATATGTTAACACATCATATAGATGACCTATTTCTCTTTCCTTATACATTTTACTGATGCTCTACTCTAGTAGAGTATAGGAGTATTAATAGAGGGTATTAGAATCTAATCCTAGTCATAGTTTTCATAAAGGGATGAGTGTGCATACAGATGTTCTAATACTTATTATTACAAGGGTGGTTTTCAAATTTAATTTTAGCCATAGTATCACATATTTAAACGATAGTTGTTTGCAAATATTAATATATAAACAAATTGTGGGGGTTGAGGGGAGCTGCCATAAGAAAAGCGACGGATGGCAGAATCCTAGTGACAGTGTCCCTAGTCACTATGCTCCCAGCTGTGGAAGCGTCTCTCAGAATGTCAGGAAGAATGATTGGAAAAGGGTTGAAAGCTAAAATACTTATAGGAGCCAGCTAAGTGAGGGAAGGCCACTAGGTATTTTACATGGAATATATGGACATGATTTTCATTTTCATAAAGAAATATCCAGGCTCATAGAATATATATATATATACACACACACACTATCTACAGACTATATAGAATATCAGGTCTCATAGAAAACATAAGCCTCCAACTGTATTTTTCATTTGATAACTTTTTGTGGTGACATGGCAACAGAGACAACAGTGAAATGTGACTTTTTTTTTTTTTGAGACGGAGTCTCGCTCTGTCGCCCAGGAGGCTGCAGTGCGGTGGCCGGATCTCGGCTCACTGCAAGCTCCGCCTCCCGGGTTTAGGCCATTCTCCTGCCTCAGCCTCCGGAATAGCTGGGACTACAGGCGCCGGCCAGCTCTCCCGGCTAGTTTTTTTTGTATTTTTTAGTAGAGACGGGGTTTCACCGTGTTAGCCAGGATGGTCTCCATCTCCTGACCTCGTGATCCGCCCGCCTCGGCCTCCCAAAGTGCTGGGATTACAGGCTTGAGCCACCGTGCCCAGCCAAATGTGACTTTTAAAGGCAACCTACAGCCTCAGTTTAGGGGAGGCATCAGTAAATGTTGGAAATTGTGGCAAACTGAGCATAAACCCCACCTAATGGGGGCAGCTACTTTTTGGCTCCAGCCAAGTGTCGACCTGTGAGAATGTGAGCACAGTGCTTGTTGCTAGAGCCATCTGAAAGTTTAAAAAGAGTTTTCAATCTAGGCTTTTTTTTCTATGAAATTTTCTGATTTTTAAAAATTGGTTCAATATTTTTAAATATTTTGCTATCTCAATCAAATTATTTGTCAAATTTTGCCCAATCTCTAGGCTACTCGTTTATGAACATGCTTTGAAAGAATTTATATTTGCCAGTGCATAAGAAAGACACCTAGAGCACCCTATATTTAATTTATTTGAGTTGAAGTTTTTACTGTAAGCTATAGAGAATTCCGGGTAATAGTTTTGAATTATAAACCATGTAATGTAAACCATATATATATATATATAAAAAGCCAAGGTTGGCTAATTTAGAAAGATGAGCTTAATATCTGGGCCTATCATTTAGGCCTGAAGCAGCAGTTCAGACAGGTTAAGCCACTCTCAAAGATTCACTGTGAGAAATACAAAGCATCATTAGAGACCATTATGAACTACAACACGCCAACAAATGGGAAAACCTACAGAGAATGGATAAATTCCTGGACAAATACAACCTACTAAGATTGAAGTGAAACAAAACAGACAACCTCAAAGGACCAATAATAAGTAAAAAGGTTAAATCAGTAATAAAAAGCCTCCCAACAAAGAAAAGCTCAGCACTGGGTGGCTTTACAGCTAAATTCTACCAAAGTTTTAAAGTAGAACTAACACCGATTCTCAAACTATTCCAAAAAAATTGAAGAAGAGGGAATTCTTCCTAATTTATTCTGAGGTCAGCATTATCTTGATATTAAAATCAGAGAAGCACACAATGAAACAAAACTATAGGCCAATATCCCTGATGAACATAAATGCAAAAATCCTCAACAACATACTAACAAAGCAAATCCAGCAGCACATGAAAAAGATAAATACATCATTATCAAGTGGATTTATTCCAGGAATGCAAGGATAGTTCAACACATGCATATCAATGAATGTAATACATCACATGGACAGAACGAATGACAAAATAGATAATCTCAAACACAAACATTTATAAAATTCAACATCCCTTCATAAAACTCTCAAGATATTAGATATAGAAGAAACACCTCAACACAATAAAGGCAATATATGACAGCTAACATCATAGAAAGAATTTCCTGTAAGTACTGGAAGAAGACAGAATGCCCACTTTCACCACTTTTACTCAACATAGTACTAGAAATCCTACTTAGAGCAATTAGGCAAGTGAAAGAAATAAAGGACAATCAAGTTGAAAAGGAGAAACTCAAATTAACTCTCTTTGAAGATGACATGATCTTGTATATTGAAAAATCTAGACTCTACCTAAAAACTCTTGGAATTTATAAACAAATTTAGTAAAGTTGCAGGATATAAAATCAACATACAAAAAATTCAGTAATGAGTCTATACATTAATAGATAGGCTGGAAAAAGATCAACAAAGCAATCCCATTTACAATGACTACAGAATACTTAGAAATAAATTTAACCAAGGAGTGATAACATCTCTACAGTGAAAACTATAAAACAGTGACGAAATAAATTGAAGAGGACACAACAGAATGGAAAGTATTCCATGCTCATGAATTGGAAGAATTAATTATGCTAAAAGTGACATATTACCTGAAGCAATCTACAGATTCAATGCATTCCTTATCAAAATGCCAGACACTCTTGACAGAAATAGAAAAAATCCTAAAATTTGTACAGAAACACAGAAGTATCTCAGTAGCCAAAGCAATACTGAACAAAAAGACCAACTAGAGGCATCACACTACCTGACTTCAAAATATACTGTAAAGCATGGTATCTGTATAAAAACAGACATATATACCAATGGAATAGAATAGAGAACCCAGAAATAAATCCACATAAAGACATACCTCATTTTATTGTGCTTTGCTTTACTGCATTTTGCAGATATTGCATTTTTTAAAAAAATGGAATATTTGTGATAACTCTGTATAGAGCAAGTCTATTGATGCCATTTTTTTCAAAGGCATGTCCTCACTTTGTATTTCTGTTACACTTCGATATTTCTGTCAAGATTTCAAACTTTTTCATTATTATATCTGTTATGGTGATCTGTGATCATTCATGTAATTGTTTCAGAGTGCCAAAAACTGCACTCATATAAGATGGTGAGCTTAATTGATAAATGTGTGTGTTTTGACTATTCCACAAACCGGGTGTTTCCCTGTCTCTCCCACTCTTCTTGGGCCTCCCTATTCCCTGAGACACAAGAATACTGAAATGTAGCCAATTAATAACCCTGTAATTGCCTCTAAGTGTTCATGTGAAAGAGAGAATCACACATGTATCACTTTATTTATTTATTTATTTATTATTTTTTGACTCTTGTTTTAGATTCAAGAGTACATGTGCAGGTTTGTTATATAGATAAATTGTGTGTCACAGGAGTTTGGTGTGCAGATTATTTTGTCATCCAGGTGATAAGCAAAGTACTCCATAGGTAGTTTCTTGATCCTCACCCATCTACCCCTCTTCATCCTCAAGTAGGGCCCAGTATCTATTGTTTCCTTCTTTGTGTCCCACTTAAAAGTGAGACATGTGGTATTAAATTGGCTCCCACTTATAGGTGAGAACATACAATATTTCATTCTCCATTCCTGCATTAGTTCATCTAGCATAATAGCCTCCAGCTCCATCCATGTTGCTGTAAAGAATATAATCTCATCTTTATGGCTGCATAATATTCCATGGTGTATATGTACCACATTTTCTCTATCCAGTCTACTGTTGATTAGCATTTAGGTTGATTCCATGCATTTGCTATTGTGAATAGCGCTACCATGAATATACACATGGATATGCCTTTATGGTAGAATGATTTATATTCCTTTGGGTATAATCCCAATAATGGGATTACTGGGTTGAATTGTAGTTCTATTTTAAGTTGAGAAATCACCAAACTTCCTTCCACAGTGGCTGAACTTGTTTACATTCCCACCAGCAGCTTATAAGCATTCCTTTTTTTTCTACAGCCTCACCAGCATCTGTTATTTTTTGACTTTTTAATAATAGCCATTCTGACTGGTGAGAAACAGTATCTTACTGTGGTTTTTGACTTGCATTTCTCTAATGAGTAGCAATGTTGAGCATTTTTTATATGCTTGTTGGCTACTTATATGTCTTCTGAAAAGTGTCTGTGTCCTTTGCCCACTTTCTAATGGGGTTGCTTGTTTTTAGCTTGATATTTTGTGTAAGTTTCTTATAGATTCTGGATATTAGACCTTTGTTAGGTGGATGGTTTGCAAATATTTCTCCTATTCTGTAGAAATAAACTCTCATGATCATTTATTTTGCTGTGTAGTAGCTCTTCAGTTTAATTAGGTCCCATTTGTCAGTTTTTGTTTTTGGTACAATTGCTTTTGCTGTCTTCATCATGAAATCTTTGCCAAAGTCTATGTCCGGAATGGTATTTCCTAGGTTTTCTTCTAGGGTTTTATGTTTTAGGTTTTACATTTAAGTCTTTAATCCATCTTGAGTTAATTTTTGTATATGGTGAAAGGAAGAGGTACAGTTTTAATCTTGTATATGTGGCTAGCCAGTTATCTTGATACCATTTACTGAATAGGAGATCATGTTCCCATTTTTTGTTTTGGTTGAATTTGCCAAGATCAGATAGCTGTAGGTGTGTGGCTTTATTTCTGGGCTCCCTATTGTGTTCCATTGTCCTGGGTATCTGTTTTTGTATCAGTACCATGCTGTTTTGGTTATTGTAGGCTTGTGGTATAGTTGGAAGTAGGGTAATGTGATGCCCCCAGCTTTGTTCTTTTTGCTTAGAATTGCTTTGGCAATTTGGGCTAGTTTTTGGTTCCAAATGAATTTTAGGATAGTTTCTTCTATTTCTGTGCATAATGTCATTGGTAGTTTGATAGGAATAGCATTGAATCTGTAAATTGCTTTGGGTAATGTGGCCATTTTAACAATATTGATTCTTGATATCCATATGCATGGAATGTTTTTCCGTATGTTTGTGTCATCTTTAAGTTCTTTCAGTAGTGTTCTGTAATTCTCATTGTAGAGATCTTTGTCTCTCTGGTTAAAATTATTCCTGGGTATTTTATTCTTTTTGTATCTATTGTGAATGGGATTGTGTTTTTGATTTGGCTCTCCACTTGGACATTGCTGGTGTATAGAAATGCTACTGATTTTCATACATCGATTTTGTATCCTGAAATTTTGCTGAAACTAGTTTTTAGTCACATCTAGGAGCTTTTGGACAGATACTATGAAGTTTTCTAGGTGTAAAATTATATTTTCTGCAAACAGATAATTTGATTTATTCTCTTTCTATTTGGGTGCCTTTTATTTCTTTCTACTGACTGATTGCTCTGGCTAGGACTTTTAGTACTATGTTGAATAGGAGTGGTGTGAGTAGACATCCTTGTCTTGTTCCGGTTCTCAAGTAAAATGCTTCCAGCTTTTGCCTGTTCAGTATGAAGTTGGCTGTGGGTTTGTCATAGATGGCTCTTATTATTTTGAGGTATATTCTGTCAATGCCTAGTTTGTTGAAGGTTTTTAACATGAAGGGATGTTGAATTTTGTTGAAAGCTTTTCTGTATCTATTGAGATGATCACATAATTTTTCTTTGTAGTTCTATTTGTGTGATGAATCACGTTTATTGATTTATGTACATTAAACCAACCTCGCATCCCAGGGATAAAGCCTGCTTGATCATGGTGGATTAGCTTTTTGATGTGTTGCTGGATTTGGTTTGCTAGTATTTTATTGAGGATTTTTGCATCTATGTTCATGAAGGATATTGGTCTTAAGTTTTGTTGTTGTTGTTGTTGTTGTTGTTGTTGTTGTGTCTCTGCCAGGTTTTGGTATCAGGATGTGACGATCAAAATTAGGTGTAAACTTGATTGAACTGACGGACACCTGGATTGATGATAAAGGATGTTTCTGGGTGTGTTTGTGAGGGTGTTGCCAGAGGAGACTGATATTTGAGTCAGTGGACTGGGAGAGGAAGATTCACTCTCAATGTAGGTGGGCACTACCCAATCGCTGCCAGTGCAGTGAGAATAAAGCTGGCTGAAGAAGATGGGAGAAGGTGGGATACATTTTCTTGCTGAGTCTTCTGGCTCTCTTTTCTTTCTTCTCAAGTGGGATATTTGTTTCTGCTCCTCTTGCCCTTGGATATCAGACTTTGGTCTCTGGGACTTACCTGAGCAGATTCCCGGGAGCTCTGTGGCTTTGATAGCAGACTGAAGGCTGCCTATCAGCTTCCCTGGTTTTGAGGCTTTCAGACTTGAACTGATTCACTGGCAGCTTGAACCCTATACCTGGAAAAGCCACAAGCACTCAATAACCTGTGATTGCAGCCTCAGGGACTGACCCCTGCAAAGTCACAAGGGCAGAGCTGCCCAAGGCCATGGGAGCCCATCCCCTGCACTAGTGTGCCTTGGCTGTGGGATGTGGAATCAAAGGAGATTATTTTGGAGCTTTAAGGCATAATGATTGTCCTGCTGGGTTTCAAACTTGCAAGAGATCTGTATCCCCTTTCTTTTGGTTGATCCCTCCCTTTTGGAATGAGAATGTTTACCCAATGCTTGTGCCCTCATTGTATCTTGGAAGTAAATAACTGTTTGTTTTGATCTTACAGGCTGATAGGTGGAAGATGAGTCTCAGGTGAGACTTTGGACTCGAACTTAGGACTTTTGAGTGAATGCTGGAATGAGTTGACTTTGAGGGACTGTTGGGAAGGCATAATTGTATTTTGAAGTGTGAGAAAGATGTGAGATTTGTGAGGGGCCAGGGTTGGAATCATAGTTTGAATATTTGTCCCCACCCAAATCTCACATTGAATTGTAATCCTCAGTATCAAAGCTGGGACCTAGTGGGAGGTGATTGCGTCATGGAGGTGGTGTCTCATGAATGGTTTAGTACCATCCCCTTGGTATTATCCTCACCATTGTGAGTGAGTGTTCAAGGAATGTGTCTGTTTAAAAGTGTGTGGCATGCCTGTTTGTGCTCCCATTATTGCCATGTGTCTGCTCCCTCTTTGCCTTCTGCCATGATTGAAAGCTTCCGGAGGCCTCCCCAGAAGCAGATGCTGCTAGGCTTTCTGTACAGTTTTCAGAACCATGAGCCAATTCAACCTCTTCTTATAAATTACCTGCTCTCAGGTATTTCTTAATAGCAGTATAAGAATGGCTTAATACACAGAATAATGCCAGTCTCACAGAATCAGTTAGGGAGGAATCCCTCCTCCTTAATTTTTTCAAATAGTTTCAGTAAGAATGGTACCAGCTCTTTTTATATGTCTGGTAGAATTCAGCTGTGAATCTTTCTGGTCCAGGGCTTTTCCTGGTGTGTAGGCTTTTATTGTTGATTCAATTTCAGAATATTTTATTGGTCTGTTCAAGGTTTCAATTTCTTCCTGGTTCAATCTTGGGAGATTGTATGTTTCCAGGAATTTATCCATTTCTTGTAGGTTTTCTAGTTTGTGTGCATAGAGGTGTTTGTAATCTCTCACTTCAAGTCAAAAGCTAGAAACAATTAAGCTTAGTGAGGAAGGCTTGTTGAAAGCTGAGATAGGCCAAAAACTAGGCCGTTTGTGCCAAACAGTTAAGCAAGTTGTGAATGCAAAGGAAAAGTTCTTGAAACAAATTAAAAATGCTACTCTAGTGAACACACAAATGATAAGAAAGCCAAACAACCTTATTGCTGATATGGAGAAAGTTTTAGCAGTCTGGATAGAAGATCAAACCAGCCACAACATTCCCTTGAGCCAAAGCCTAATCCAGAGCAAGGTCCTAACTGTCTTCAATTCTGTGAAGGCTGAGGGAGATAAGGAAGATGCAGAATAAATGATTAAAGCTAGTAGAGGTTGGTGCATGATGTTTAAGGAAAGAAACCATATTCATGACATAAAAGTGCAAGGTGAAGTAGCAAGTACTGCCATAGAAGCCACAGCAAGTTATGCAAATCTAGCTAAGATAACTGATGAGGGGGGTGCTACACTAATTGATAGATTTTCAAGGTGGATGAAGCAGCCTTCTATTGGAAACAAGATGCCATCTAGGACTTTCATAGCTAACGGAAAAGTCAATGTCTGGCTTCAATGCTTCAAAAGATAGGCTGACTATCTTGTTAGGGGCTAATGTAGGTGGTGACTTTAAGTGGAGGTCAATGCTCATTTACTATTTCTCAAATCATGGTGTCCTTAAGAATTATGCTAAATCTACTCTGTCTGTGCTGTATAAATGAAAGAAAATAACCTCTATAACAACATATCATTTATAGCATGGTTTACTGAATATTTTAAGCCCACTTTTGAAAACTACTGCTCAGAAAAAAAGATTCCTTTTAAAATACTACTGCTTAGCAACAATGTCACTTGTCACTCAAGAGCTCTGATGAAGATGTACATGGAGATTAATGTTGTTTTTGTGCCTACTAAACACAATATCCATTCTGTATCCAGTGGATCCAGAAACGATTTCACCTTTTGAATCTTATTAAGAAAAACATCTTGTAAGACCACAGCTGCCATAGATAATGATTCCTCTGACGGAGCTGAATGAAGTAAATTGAAAACCCCTGGAAAGGAGTCACCGTTCTAGATGCCCTTCAACACATTCGTGGTTCATGGGAGGAGGTCAAAATATCAACATTAACAGGAATCTGGAAAAAGTTGATTCCAATCCTAATGGGTGACTTTGAGTGGTTCAAGACTTCAGTGGAGGAAGTAACTAGATGTAACGGGAATCATGAGAGAGCCAGAATTAGAAAAATGTGTTCAATCTCATGATAAAACTTGAGTGTATGAAGAGTTGCTTCTTATGAATAGGCAAATAAAGTGGTTTCTTGAGATGAAATCTACTCCTGGTAAAGCTGCTGTGAACATTGTTGAAATGACAATAAAGAATTTAGAGTATTTTATAAATTTAGTTGATAAAGCAATGGCAGAGTTTGATAGGACTGACTCCAATGTTGAAAGATGTTCTACTGTGGGTAAAATGACATAAAACAGCATCACATACTACAGAGAAATCTTTCATGAAAGGAAGAGTCCATCAACATGGCAAATGTCATTGTCGTCTCATTCTGAGAAATTGCCACAGCCACCCCAGCCTTCAGCAACCACCACCCTGCTCATTCAGCAGCCATCAACATCAAGGCAAGACCCTCCACCAGCAAAAAGATTATAAAACTTACTGACGCTTCAGATGACTGCTAACATTTTTTAGCAATAAAGTATTTTTATTTGTATTCATTTATTTTTATTGAGACAGAGTCTTGCTCTGAAGTGCAGTGGCATAATCCTGGCTCACTGCAACCTCTGACTCCCAGGTTCAAGCAATTCTCATGCCTCAGCCTCCTGAGTAGCTGGGATTACAGGCACCCACCACCATTCTCAACTCATTTTTTGTATTTTTAGTAGAGTCAGGGTTTCACCATATTGGCCAGGCTGGTCTTGAACTCCTGGCCTCAAGTGATCCAACCACCTGGGGCTCCCAAAGTACTGGGATTACAGGCATGAACCACCACATTTGACCAATAAGGTATTTTTAAATTAAGGTATACACATTATTTTTTAGACATAATGCTATTTTACACTTATTGAACTACAGTATTGTATAAACCTAACTTTTATATGCACTGGGAGACCAAAATTTTTGTGTGACTCACTTTATTGCTATATTTGCTGTATTTCAATAGTCTGGAACTGCACCCACATTTCTGAGGTTTGTTCTTATTTACAACCAACTGATTTTTGACAAAGGCACCAAAAACATACATTGGGGAATGGGCACCCTCTTCAGTAAAGTATGCAGGGAAAACTTAATATCCACATGCAGAAGAATGAAACTACACCCCTACCCTCCACCGTATCCAAAAATCAACTCAACAATGGATTAAAGACTTAAATGTAAGACCCGAAACTATAAAACTACTAGAAGAAAACATAGGAAAAAGCCTTCAGGGGTTTGGTCTAGGCAAAGATTTTATGAGTAAGACTTCAAAATCAAGCAACACAAACAAAAGTAGACAAATGAGACTATAAAACTAAAAAGCTTCTGCACAGCAAAGTAAACAATCAACAGAGTGAAGACACTACCTGTAGAATGGGAGAGAATATTTGCAAACTATACATGCAATGAGGGACTAAGATCCAAAATATGCAACCATCTCAACTCAACAGCAAAAATAATGTATAGTCCCATTAAATATGGGCAAAATATTTCAATAGACATTTCCCAAAAAAGACAAAGAAATGGCCAAGTATATGAACAAATGCTCAGCATCACTAGTTATCAGAGAAATGCAAATCAAAGCCACAATGATATATGATCCCACCTCACTTAGAATGGCTATTATCAAAAAGACAAAAAATAACAAATGCTAGCGAGAAAGTGGAGAAAAGGAACTCATATACTGTTGTTGGCGCTGTAAATTAGTACAGCCATTACAGAAAACAATATGGAGGTTTTTCACTAAAAATAGAATGATCATGTGATTAGATAATCATTACTGATTATCTAAAGGAAGAGATGTCACTATATTGAAGAGATATCTGCACACCCATGTTTATTGTAGCGCTATTCATGTTAGCCAAGATATGAAATGAAACTAAATGTTTATTAACAGATGAATGACTAAAGAAAATATGGTATATATTCACAATGGAATACTATTCAGCCATAAAAAAGATGAAATCCTGTCATTTGTGGTAACGTGAATGAGCCTAGAGAAGCAGTCCCCAACCTTTTTGGCACCAGGGAATGGTTTTGGGGAAGACCATTTTTCCACTGGGGTTTGGGAGTGGGTGGGGGATGGTTTTGAGATGAAGCTGTCCCACCTCAGATCATCAGGTATTAGATTCTCATAAGGAGTGCACAATCTAGATCTCTGGTATGCACAGATCACAATAGGGTGCACACTCCTATGAGAATCTGAGGCCACTGCTGGTCTGACAGGAGGTGGAGCTCAGGAGGTAAAGCTCCTTTGCCTGCTGCTCACTTCCTCCTGTGCAGCCTGGTTCCTAACAGGCCAGGGAGGCTACCAATCCAAGGCCCAGGGGTGACCCAGGGGTTGGGGACCCCTGTGCCTAGAGAACATTATGTTAAATGAAATAAGTCTGGCACAGAATGGTAAATACTGCATGTTCTCACTCATATGTCAGAGCTAAAAATGTCAAGGTCAAAGACGTAGAGAGTAGAATTTTGGTTATTACAGGCTGTGAAGTGTAGTGGGGAGGCAGGAATAGGAAGAGATTTGCTAATGGATTTAAAAAATTATAGGGGAGAACAGGTTTAACTTCTGGTGTTCAATAACACTAATGGGCGAATATAGTTAATAATAATTTATTGCATATTTTCAAAAGGTTGAAGGGAGGATTTTGAATGTTCCTAACACAAAGAAATGATAAATGTTTGAGGTGACAGATACACTAATTACTCTAATTTGATCATTACACATTGTATACATGTGACAAAATATCATTCTGTACCCCATACATATGTACAATTATTGTGTGTCAACTAAAATAAAAGGAAAATGAAAGATTCCCTGTGACAACAGGAAATTTGATATCTTTTTTATTTTGGAAAGAGCACTGATTTGGTTAAACATGAGCCTGAATCTTAGACCTTCTATGTGAACTTGAGCAAATTATTTAAGATTTATTTGCTTTATTCTACTAAACTGTAACCATAATGATACTACTATCCTTCTAATGACTGAATAAAGATTAAAGTAGGTAACAAATGTTAATGCTTGACATTTAATAAACACCCAATAAAGGGTAGATACATAATTATTATAGATTATATCTTTATATGTATTGCTTTCTCACAAACTAACGTGTTTGCACAGTCTTGTAAGGATGAATAAATTACATGATCTATATATGTTGAAATACAATGCCTACTAAACACTCAGTTAATTTTGGTTATTATTATTACGATGTGTTATGAGAGTTACATGTTACCCAGTGGTGTGCAATAAATAGTTCCATACAAAGGCCGACATTATAGCTCTGGTCAGTGGAGTTCTGATGAACTTTTACAATGCTCAGTGTCCATATTCTTAAGGTTTGGAGAGCTAGCCATCATGCAATTTTTCTAAAATCAGAGCTGATCTGATTATTTGCTTGTTTTTGTATTTTCTTCAGTATAGTTTTCAGGGTATCTTGCTCAGCAAGGATGGATTTGCTAAAAGATTTTAGGAGACTCCTATTTCACAGGAATATTCCCTGTATTAAGAGCTATTTTAGAAACATTCAAAATACTCCACAAACAATGGAAAACAATCCTTTTAGAAGTTTCCACCACAGAATGACCAGATCTGTTATTTTGTCGCTCATTTTACAACCACTACAAGACGTACTGAAAAGGTTCTTTTCCATTCTGTCTAGACACCTTTTCCTAGACAATATCCTGAAACATAAGAATAAGCACAAAAATGAACATATTACATCAAACGTACCACTGAGAAGAATGATAAGTTTAACAGTTTCCCACGTGGGAGGCATATTGACGGTAATTATCTCTCCTCCCACTTCACTCAGCCTTATGAACTCCTCTGTCATGGCTGGGAGGGTCTGGTCATGCCTCACCACATATTTGAAGCATGTTTTAATTGGCTGGAGGAATAGTGCAGCTTGCAGGCAGAGGGAGTTAAAGGAAATTGGTGTTTTCTTGGGTGGGTAGGCTCTATGCTGCTCATTACCAGTACTCATGGGAAATTTATTCTCACAAGGTCCAAGTGAGTTATCAACGTGTTTCAAATAATGTTATCAATTAGCAAGATGTTTTCAACAGTATGAAGCTTTTTCAAGGACATGTAACTACCTATGGGAAGTTATTTATTCCTCATGACAGGTCTTCTTTCTTTCTTCTTTCTTCTTTCTTCTTTCTTCTTTCTTCTTTCTTCTT
>NC_045444.1:84722343-84859766 GCF_002776525.5 Piliocolobus tephrosceles
TTCTTCTTCTTCTTCTTCTTCTTCTTCTTCTTCTTCTTCTTCTTCTTTTCTGGATTCAGATTACAATTTTAAGTTAGTAGAACACTAGCTCACACTGAAACAGTCTCCTCTGTGAATTCTTTCTTTGGCTGACAGACATGAGATGTTAGCTGTCTAAGAAGACCTTCACACCAACACCTTCTTACAAGATATTGTAAGATAACAATCCTTGAGTGGAACCTGAAATCTTTCTAAACGCTGCGTGTAGGAAAGCAAGAGGCAGTTCACACAACCACTTAACACCTCTTCTTAAAAGCAAATCCTTGAAGGAGTGGTGTTCAAATATGTAAGTAGATTAGATACTTATACACGCCACATCCAAAATGCTCAGTATTCCTAATACATTTCATATTCTCCCAAGTTTTAATGATTGATGAACAATCACACTATTTTCCTATTAATTTCTAGGAATATGTACACAGTAGCCTTAGGAGAAAGAACACAACTATTACTTTAAATTTTGAATTGTTTTGTTTTAATGTCCCTGAGAGAAAAATTAAAGTAACTTAAAAAATTAACTCAGACACTCTATTTATTTTTAGGAAGACATATATCCCCCACAGGGAGAATTTTACATGTTGTAATAATGTTCACAAACAGCTTCTCTTTAAATGTAACACCATTCTAAGCCTCTTTTCCTCCATTTTATTTCATATACATTTATACATCTTCATGCATATATAAGCATATGTATTTATATTTAGTAGGTATAATTTATTACACATAAATCTAAATGTCTATCATATACAGTAAATTAAAACCTAGCATGATACCAGCCATATATTAGAGATTCCATGAAAATGATGGCTGTTTATATATAATGTATTAATTAAAAAAACCCAAAACTGACTATATGTGTCTTTATTTGATTAAAATAATGATTAAAATACGTAACCAGGCTGGGTGGCACAGGTGTCATTCGTAACATTCACTGACATAATAAGGTAAGGTTTTCCATGCACGCTATTTTCTGCTACCTCCTCACTGCCTTTAGGAGTTGCAATACAATATTAAATTGCTTACTGCAGATACCACAACACCTCAAAATTATGGCTCTATGGAAATAATTTTCTCTAAATAAACCTGGAAATGTATTTTTAGGGTTGCATTTTCTTTTTAGACTGGCAAATGCTCCAGCTTATCTCATTGCTCTATTTTACCCAGTGGAATTTTGCCAGTGGTGGATCTGATTGCACTCACTGCCTAAATCAGGTTCCTATGAAGCATTTCATCTTCGCTGAAAATGCAAATATTCATAAACTAAGTTGAAAGTTACTGATGGACAGCCTTGGTGAATTACGTTTCCCATCAGCTGTCTTAAATCCAATTCCAGCATAGGAAGAATCACATCTGCTGATTCTACACCTGGAATCTGATTCTAGAGCAGATTCCTCAGCTTTTCCCAAAGAAATACAACACTACACTTGAAAAGATGGCATTTCCTTAGGAAATTATATTTGTTTTACTCTATATCTGATCATCTTAAAGTCAGATGAAAAACATTTTACTTTCTATTTTTTTCCCTAGGCAGGTAAAATCTCTAGGTCATTTTTTTTGAGTCATCAATGTCTCTCATATACAAAACGCAATTGTTGATTTGCTTGCCAAACAAAGTTTAAAATAATTAACAGTGGTCTTGCAATTAAATAGTAATTTAGCCTCAGTTTTAATGTTTCAATTAAAACTTAATAAGCATGCACGAGATGTATTTGCAGTGTATGTTGAGTAGTGATAAAAAACACTTGTTTTGCCCACTTCTGCAAACTGGTAGATAGAACATATTTGTTTACTTGTAACATGATAATTCCTCGAGGTGTGAACACTGGGGTATGGAAGAGGTGAAGAGACAAACATTATAACAGGTATTCTGCAGAAGTGTCAAGAGATGCAGAATGTTGCAACACAAACAAAAGATGGTGAATTGAAAATGATCTGTCCAGGGGTTGAACTAAAATTCTAAGAATGGCAAATAATAACATTATGTTACTTGATTCATGCATCTTTAGAAAAATTCAAGATGGCCTCAAGATGGTATGTTAAATTGTAATTTTAAACAGATATTAAATCGTTATTAATGACTAGTATATATTAGGAGAAAACAGGAAACAATGTATTTGTCCTATTACATAAAATAAAAATAATAATTATATTCCATTTCTTTAATTTAAAACATCTTTTTTTTCTAACACAATAGGTATTTTTTTTTTTTTTTTTTTTTTTTTTTTGAGGTGGAGTCTTGCTCTGTTGCCCAGGCTGGAATGCAATGGCATGATCTCAGCACACTGCAAACTCTACCTCCTGGGTTCAAACTATCTTCCTGCCTCAGCCTCCCAAGTGGCTGGAACTACAGGCGTCTATCATCACAACTGGCTAATTTTTGTATTTTAGTAGAGACAGGGCTTCACCAGGATGGCCAGAGTGGTCTCCAACATCCTGACCTCAAGTGATCTGCCCACCTCAGCATCCCAAAGTGCTGGGATTACAGGTGTGAGCCTCTGTAAGCCAGCCCACAGTAGGTAAAATTATCACCTGTTTAACTGAAGCCACCAATACTGACTTCTACATTGTACTATTAGAAAGTTAAATAGGCCAAGCATGGTGGCTCATGCCTGTTATTCCAGCACTTTGGGAGGCTGAGGCAGGCGGGTGAATCACGAGGTCAGGAGTTCGAGACCAGCCTGGCCAGTATGGTGAAACCCACCCGGCCAATATGGTGAAACTCCATCTCTACTAAAAATACAAAAATTAGCCAGGTGTGGTGGTGTGTGCCTATAGTCCAAGCTACTCAGGAGGCTGAGGCAGAAGAATCACTTGAACTCAGGAGGCAGAGGTTGAGGTGAGCCAACATCATGCCACTGCACTCCAGCCTGGGTGACAGAGCAATTCACTCCATCAAAAAAAAGAAAAAAAAAAAAAGTTAAATAATAGTTGAGTATAAATACTATTTGTAAGATATCAAATTGAATGGTTTTGTTTTTGAATTCCAATATTTAAAAGTGAAACATTTCATTTATTTTAAGTAAATTAATTCTCATAAACTGCGTTTTTTCATTTTGAAGTGTTATTGCCAACTCAGCTTTTCTTAACCTATTTAATAAAATGGTGGAATCTTGACACATTGCCTGATGTTACTCAAACCCTCCACTCCTTTGGTCCTGTCAGGATCCTTGTCGATTTAATTTTTTTAAAGCCTACCAATTTTTGAAAATTTATTATTTTCCTCAACAATTGCTCAAATTTTATTTAATTTTCCTCTCATCTTTTGATGTACATGAGACATTTAATTTTGAAAAGAACATATGCTTAAGAAAAAGGACACAATCTTACTATGAAATAAGTATATTTCAAAGAGAAAAATGATGGCTCAGTATGTCAGTGAAGCATTTGATTTAGAAAGAAAATGCCGCTATTTTCTCCTAGTAATTCAGTCTTTAGCCAACGTTTTTGAAAAGTCTAATTCTTCAAATTAAAAAAAAATTCATACAATTGAGTTGAACAAACTCTTAATCTCTTCAATCTACAATGTGTGTATTTTTCTTCCTAATGCCAAAACATTTCCGTGAAAAAGTGAAACTAGCAACATGTAGCCAAAGCAACCAGGCAAGTTAATGATTATTTTTCTGTCTACCAGGTTGATTTGGCACTTTGTAGACACTGCTAAGCCAGCTCATGTTAGTGCTTGAAGTAAAGTGTTTTAGAGTTTTGCTTAGTCGTTTTTCTCATTTTGATATAACTTTTGTTTTCTGGAAATCTTCAAGAAATTTGTTATCCAACACTGGTTAAACAACCTGTTGCATTTAAAAAGAAATCAAATATCATAACAAAAAAGAAGAAATCAAATGTGAGAACAGCTATAAATTTTTAGAACATTTCACTCTTTCGCTGCAACATAACATTCATTGTGATGACAATGACCATGAAAACCGAAAAAGATTTATAAATTCTGACACAAGAAAGAATTGGCTGTACAGATTACCTTTAAGACATAACTTGATGTAAAATCAAAGATTATTTGCTGTGGTAACAAAGCTATAAAATGTTACTATTAAAATCCTTAATTTCCAATCAATTTTAAATCAAAAAATTACCTTAAAACTATTTTTAAATAAATAGGTTGTAAACATAAATGAAACTTAAGGATACATCCATCATGCTTAAAATGGTGACAAATGTTCATTGACCTGGATATGCTATTGATTTTGACAATAAAGTTGCGGCACCTTGACAACAACCTGCAATTGAATTTATTTTCTGATCAGTGTCGCAGTCAAATTGATCTGGCTCTGCTAATGATTACCAACATTTTCAGCATATTCTTCCAGATTTCCATGTATTCTTTGGCAGAAAAGCAGACAGTTTGAAGATTTTCCCTTTAAACCATTGAAATTTTGGAATTCCTATTCAACATCTTGTCAGTGCACTCGCATCTCTGACACCACCAATCTCTTTCCAGCTCTGGATATTTATCTGAAGATCTAGCTCTTACTTCTGAGTCAGAATTACATCAGAAATCCTCATGTTTCCTTAAGCCAGCAATAATGAATATGGATTATTAGGTATTAATTAATTTCATTGTAATGGTAAATATGTTTCAGGTTTTGAACTAATCTTTTAATAATAATGTGAGCTTATTTAGGTCCTAAAAATTAATCTCCTTGCATTGTATTATCTCTGTGATAGTTAAGAGTCAGAATGACTTTGGGACATTTTTTTGATATCTTCATCCTCATGTCCCCTTTTAAACCAGTTCCAGATTTCCACTTTACTTACGTCTCCTCCTGAAAGTGCTGTCCAAGACATGTAACCTAGACACTCAATCCAAGACAAAGTGATATGATCTTCTTGCCTTGGTGTTTGAAATCTTTGGGACCATGAGAGTGAATGCTGGGGGGTTCCCTCCCCCACCCAGTTTCAATCTCCTACATAATAAATAATATATTCTTGAAAGAAAAAGTTTTAAAATATTGTAAACATACTCTGAGTGAGATACTGATCTGGACACAAGGCAAGTAATTTCTGCAGTCTAATGGAGGTAGAGTGGGGAGGTGGTGTATTTCTTTATTATGGTGGTGTTACAGAATTATCCAAGATGCCAATTTAAACTGACCCATGGAAGAGTACTCTCTGGGTTGGAGTCAGAAAATCTGCATTTGTAATATTCTGCACTGGTGCTTATACACACGATGACATTTAAGAACCACTGCATGCTTACCTAACGTGTAAGGGCATGAGTTCAGAGTTCATTTCGGTGTGAGTGGTTCCTACTGGGTGGTGGTTTTCCCTTCTTCAGGGATTTATGAATTCAGGTTCCTCCCATTTGTGATCTCTGTATCCTTGGGAGCCGTAGACTCCTCTGCTTTCAGATGGTGGATAGGGAGACATATAATGATGAATACAGACCCACTTATTAATAACCTTGGTCTGGAAGTAACACTCTTCATCTCTGCTCATAGTCTATTGGCAAGATGTAGTCTCATGGCCATGCCTGATGGCATAAGAGCCTGGGAGATGCAGTCTTTGTCTAGACTGTCAATTTTTTTTTGGTAGCAACAACTATACTCTCTGGAAAGTGGAACCCAACTATTCTGTGTATTGTTTATCTCCAACACAGCAGTCACTTTAATGGCCTTGAACTTGACAATGGTTTCTTAGATATGACATGTACAAGCAGCAACAGAAAAATGTAGATTCACGAGATAGATAATAAATATCCTTGTGATGGTTAATTTTAGGGATCATATTAACTGGGTTAAGGGATGTGCAGATTGCTAGTATATAATTTTTTCTGGGTATATCTGAGCATGTTTATGAAAGAGATTGATATTTGAACCAGTGGACTAAGTAAGGAAGATCTGCCCTCACCCAATGTGAGGGGCCCCATCCAATTGGTCGAGGTACCAGATAGAACAAAAGGCAAAGGAAAATGAATTCATTCTCTCTTCTCTGGGAAACCCATTTTGTTCCTGCCCTTGGACATCAGAGCTCCACATTCTTCGCCCTTTGGACTTCAGAACATAGACCATTGTCCCTCCACTCACTGTTCTCAGGCTTTCAGCCTCAGACTGAGCTATATCACTGGCTTCCTGGTGCTCCAGCTTGAGTATGGCACATCAGGGGACTTATAAGGGTGTGAGAAAGCTTCCGTAATTAATCACTCTTAGATACCTATATTTATATTTCTATCTATATATTCTGGCTGCTAGTTCTATTCCTCTGGAGAATCCTGTTTTTCTGGTTCATTTATCTGGAGAACCTTAACTAATATTGCTCTTAATGACTGCTGTATAATCAAATGATACAGCACAGGAAACTATAATATTCATGTCACTAGACAATTGCAAAATATTGTTTCTGATGTTAAAGTAGATCCTATTTCTATCTTTATTAAACAATTATTTATGTATTAATATAACTAACTAGCGATTAGTGATACATTTCTAATTCCAAAGGTAGTGAAAATACCTTTCCAGGAATAATTTTCCATGGCATAGTATGACAGCACATAGATTGTTTTTCCACAGTACTTATTTTCAAAAAGAAGATGAACAGAAAGTCTCAAAGGCTTGATTCTTGCCACAGTGAAGGCAAAACAAACAATCTATCAGATTTTATGAAAGGAATTTTGCACAAGGAAATAAACTTATTTTTGGCCTTGAGAAACCCCTAGGCTGCTCATGACATGCAAATGATTTTTGTGTTTTCCTGAAGATAATTAATAAGATTAAACCTTTTTCATTACCTTGTTGGAAACAAAAAAGCCAAATATATTCCACTAAATGAGAATTTTTCTTCCAGGCATAGAACACCTGGTCTGAACTATGGGAAGATACTGCTATTTAAAGATGTTAAAAACTGTCCTTCTCCAAGATACATTTAAAAAATTATATTAGGGAAAAATAAGGCACATAAACTGACTAACATCAGGGTGTACTTATTTATTTAGTGGGCGATCAGTACCATTAAGTTAAACTAGGTTTGTCTTAGAATGTTACATATATGGCGGCAGAATGAATCTGCAACTTCAAAGTCTTTGCAAAAGACCTGTTAAAACAGGAAAAAATACATTAAAGCAAAAATAAAGGTTTAAAAATTCAATGCAAAAACACTAATTGGTCTGTCATATGCCTGCAGTCAACCCTAGGAATTTTGGTTGGTAGGTAGCCATTAAAACAACAATGACAATCACAAGACAAATGGCATTAATTGAATGCTTCTTATTTTCTAGATATTATTCTATGTGAAACTCTCATGTTTCCTTCTAAGAGCTTTACAGTTCTACTTTGAACATTAGGTCTTTGGTCCATCTTGTGTTAGTTTTCATATATAGTGTAAGGTAAGACTTCATTCTTTTGCATGTGGAATACAAAATCTCATTTATCCAAGCAGGAGTTGTACGAGGGAGTTATTTATCTAGGGTCAGTTTCCCCAGAGCAGATCCTGAGGTGAGGATTTGTGTTAAAGCATTTTATGAAGGAACTGCCCCGAGAGAAGCCAGAAGGGAATGGGGAAGTAGAACAGGGAAAGGAAAAAGGCAAGCAGGGTACAGTTTCTGGTGATGTTCTAGCCCTAGTCTCATTCTTTGGGAGAACTTTGGAGAGCAAATTACAGCTTGGATCTTGTCCCCATAAGGTAGAGGCTTCCATATCCCTAGGGGGTAATGTAACTCCCAGTCACTTCCAGCTTTCTGCCCAGGCAGGAAAAATGGTTCTAGTGACTCTGGGGAAGTCTTCCAAAGGGAAATTCAGATGCAGGCTGTTTGAAGCAAAAGCCATAGGAGCTGAGGAAAGGAGTACCCATGAAAAAAGTCTGAGGAAATGTGGACAGAGCCCCAGTGTGTTCACTTCTGTTTCACTCACTTCACTTAATAGATTAAAAAAATAAATAAATAAATAGAAGCTAGAAGAGTGGAATAAGTTTCCCTAGTTGACATGATGAATAAATAGGAAAGCTAAGAATAAGTCTAAATCTAGGACTCCAAATCTTGTGCTTTGGAGAATTATTGGACATGTGGGAAGAATATGGTAAGTGGACTGTGGCAGAGATGATCAGTTCAAATGGAATAAGCACATACTCATCACTGGGACATCTTTAAGAGTCTTTCCTGCCATACCCTCCAAAAGCCTGCTGTGGGGTGATAAAGACATGAATTGGAAGAGGCATGAGAATAAAAGGAGTGGTAATTTTTTGAATGTCTATGTTCTCTCAAAATGGTGCTGGGACAATGGATATCCACAGGACAAAATAAATAAATAAATAAAGAAGAAGGAGAAGAAGTTGGATCCACTACTATGTATAAAAATTAAACATGGCCAAAGATGTAAATGTAAGCACTGAAACCATAAAACTCTTAGGAGAAAGCATAGGGGTAAACTATTGGTGGCCTTGAATTTGGCAATGTTTTCTTAGACATGACATGTACAAGCAGCAACAGAAAAAATAGATTCATTGGATTTCATAAAAATAAACCTTTTATTCTTCAAAGGATGCTATCAAGAAATTAAAAAGACAATCCAACAAATGAGAGAAAATAACTTGCATCTAGAATATATATGTATACACATATGTAATGCATCATATATCATATACATTTATATACGAATATAAATATAAAATAATTACAATTCAATAATTAAAAGACAACATATTACAAATAAAAACTACAATATAGAAAAAGGGTCTGTGATATGGTTTGGCTATGTCCCCACCCAAAATTTCATCTTGGATTATAATCCCGATAATCCCCATAATCTCCACGTGTCAAGGGTGGGACGAGGTGGAGGAAACTGGATCATGGAGTCGGTTTCCTCCATGCTTTTCTCATGATAAAGAGTGAGTCTCATGAGCTTTATGGTTTTATAAGTGTCTGGCATTTCCCCTGCTTTCACTGACTCCGTCCTGCCACCCTGTGAAGAAGGTGCCTTCATCTCCTTTGCCTTCCACCATGATTGTAAGTTTCTTGAGGCCTCCCCAGCAATGAGGAACTGTGAATCAATTAAATCTCTTTCCTTTATAAATTACCCAGTCTCAGATATTTCTATATAGCAGTGTGAGAATGGACTAATACAGTCTGAATGGACATTTCTTCAAAGATGATACAAAAATGGCCCATGCACATATAAAAAGATGCTCAAGACCATTAGATATCACAGAAATGCAAGTCAAAGCCACACTCCCTAGAATGGCTTTAATAAAAAAATACATATAGATAATAACCAGAGATCAAAAGGATATGGAAAAATCAGAGCCCTCATCCACTGCTGGTAGCAATGTAAAATGGTGCAGCTACTGTCTGGCAGTTCTTCATAAAACTAAACATCGTCTTTTTTTTTTTTTTTTGGTTTTGACCCAGCCATTCTACTCCCAGGTATGTATTCAAGAGAAATGAAAACAGATGACCAAACAAAAACCTGTACACAAATGTTCATAGAAGCGGTATTAATAACCAAGTGTCCACTGGTGGATAAAATTGAGTATGCCCATAAATTGAATATTATTAAGCCACAAAAATGAAGTCCTGACACATCCTACGACATGGATGAACCTTGAAAACATTATGCTCAGTGAAAGAAGCTAGTCGCAAAGACCACATATAATATTATTTCATTTATATGAAATATACGGAGTAGGTGAATCTACAGAGAAAGCAAATTGATGCTTGCCTTGGGTTGGGGGAAGGGGAGGATTGGCCCACGGCAACCAAAGAGCAATGTGTTTCTTTTTGGGGTGATAAAAGGTGTTCTAAAGCTGATTGTAGTGATTGTTGTACAATGATGTGTGAATACACCAAAAATCTTTGAATTATGTACTCTAAATGAATGAACTGTATATGAATTATATCTCAATAAAATTGCAATATAAAAAAACTTCTATGCCCTAATATTAATTGAAATAATTCTGTGGGTAAACATTCAGTATGAAATTTGCAAAGCAAAGCATTTATACAGGGCCATGCTTGCAGGGGTTTTTATGGCCATCTTGGCTACTTCACAGCTTCAAGTGTGAACTTTCTAAACAGAGCTAGTATTGGATTGTGGAAATGCTCATTGAGAACAGTTACCAAACAACAGCAGTTCCAGAGCAGAGCCTGCCTCATCCATGATAATTGCATGTGCTGCCCACTTTGTGGGACAAAGTGAATCCTGGTAGCTGAGTATTTAAAAGAGCCTGTTGGCCCTCTCTGTTCCTACAACCAATGCATGGATTGGAAGCAGTCAGGGGGCCCTTGTCTGAGCTGCTGTTGGAGGTGTGTGAGACCCAGTGCGCATCGCTCCCTCAGTGACCTCCAGATTGAAGACGATTTCTTGTGAAATCAGCAGGGTGGGCGTGTGAATATTGTGCATTTGTAAATATTTGAGCACATCTGCTTAGCTCCCTCCCAAAAAACCACTGGGAAAACCCACTTTGCATTGTGCCATGCAATGCTGTTACCCTGCTCTAATTGTCAAATCTGTTGAGTGTTTTTCTCCTGCACACAAAAATTAAATATTGCTCTCCTCATTCATGATTAATTCAGCTGCAGTGCTGCACTGTGTCACACTGCATTTTTTAAAGTAATTGTTAAATTCTACCTCATAATCAGAGGAGTTTTAATTAACTTTTTGTCAGTTAATCTTTTTTCCTCATACATTTTCCATATCTAGTGTGTATACAGCGCGTCTCTGCCCAGGGGTTTGCAGCCCCTCAATATGAATGCTTAAGCTCTGTCAGTGCTGATGGGTGTGCCATGTGCCCATGCAGAGAGGAGGTCTCCTAGGCTCATTCTGCTCAGCTTTCTTAGGGCTAGCTGGTCATGTCATTTGCATTAACGAGATCCGCCACAATGAACTTATTTACAGGCTTCAAAGTTCAGGTTTTCTTTTCTCTTCTGCCTAGAATGTTTCCTGTGTTTAGGAGAATATGGCACATAATAGAAGTAAGAAAGGTGGATATATAGGGCAAGGGGAATGATATCCAACTGGAATGTAGAACAAACCTTGACTCTTGCTTGCACATCTACCCTGTACTCAGCATACTTCCTTCAGCATCTCTGACTTTGGCAAGATTACCAATCACATTTTCACATGTTTGAACTTGTTTTTGCGTAGTTCGTCCACCAACTCAATGCACTCTATCAACTTACAGCTTTACTCATTCACATCTTTTACTTCTCAGATAATATTTTTCATGTGTATGCAACAAAGGAAATCCAATTCCATATTAAATTGTGCACATCCGTGTTCTTTTCTTTCTCACAAGTTGTCTGTGTTTAAAAGCAATAATGTGTAGCTTTTCTAAAAGTTTTAAAATGGTCACATCTGTCTAATAGTGCCACTACTGCTACTTCTAGCAGAAGCAGCCACTTTTGGGTATTTATAGGACATATTTTTCAGGATGTCACATCAGTTTTCCAGTGTTAAAAAGCATGAGATTGAGGAAGTAGGAACTGATAATTCCCTCTTTTAGAATCTGATGCTAAAATGCTGAGAGATTAAATAAACACACCAGATGCTCAAATTGCCAGTTAAGTTATTTAAACACAGTGGGCCCAAACCCTAGAAAAGGGAATGCATTCACTCCACAGACACTTGTGCTGAGGTGTTGCCATATTGAATTTGTTAATTAACCTGTTCTAACCAGAATTTATCTTAAGGATTAAATGCTATTCAAATAAAAATTGTGCCAGTTTCCTACTAAAGAATTACATTTAAAAGTACCTCTAAAAGAAACTGCTTTTTAAATAAAATGTTTTGACATCCAAAAGATTAACAATGTGTGGGCTCCAGAGTCTGTATTCAAATCTTAAATATGTCATTTACAAAGTAAGTGGGCAGGCAAGTATCTTTACCCACCTAAGTCCCGTGTTCCTCATCCGTAAAAATGGGGATAATACTATTTCCTATCATCATACAGCTTTCATAATGATGAAAAGACATGATTCTAATAACTTAGCACAGTGTATGTTCTCAATAAAATGGTGATTAAGTGATGGCTTGCCATTTTCTCTGTGCCTGATACCAGAGCATCTATATCACTCTGTACACAGAGCACAGTAGGCCCAAGTACCTGCCATAGCATTCATCATGGTCTGTCCTGTCTCTGTCTCACAGGAGGAAGCTCCACCCTGTGAGCTCAAGCTCCTGGAGAGTTTCACATCTTGTTTAACTTGTGTCTCCTATAGTCCTAGCACAACATCTGTGTTATGTGAGTGTTCAAAAGATTATTGCTAAATCATAATTGAATCCTCCTTTTTGTTCTTTTACTCAGTCAACAATATTTGGAACACTCTACAGCTGAAAGTTTCATAAAGCTTAGTTCCTGTCCTCAAATCATTCAGAATTGAGTGAGGAATGATCTATATGTAGACCGGTAATTATAGAACTTCATGGAATATGGTTGCTTGGCTTCCTGGAGCTGGGAAAGGCTTTACTGAAAAAAACATGTATCTTGGCCTTGAAAGAGCAAAGTTTTACCCAGATTAAGTCTGAGGGTAGGTCATTTAAGACAACCTGAGTAGAGTGTGTATGCAAAGGGGCAGAAACATGAAACAGAGCACGTTCAGAAAATTGTGGGAGTGGTGTGTGAGTAGATTCTATTACATAGGAAGATTGGTACCAAAAGTTCATAGCAAATATCACACTCTCATCCTATGAGACCATTCCTATCATCTATACATGTTAAAATTCTACAGAATCCTTGGACTTGGGTGGACAGGCAACTGTGGTGATTGCAGAAGACAGGGAGGTGGGAAAAACATAAAATATGTGCAAAAGTTCCTGGTGAATGCCTCAGGGGTGATTAGAGTAGGAAGTAGTAAGAACAGAAATGGAGTGAATTTAGAATTAAAGGTAACTGAGACTGGCTATGGAACAGCCCAGAGATAACTTTTTCATTTTTTATCCATTAAAAAAACCATTTATATTTCCCTTATTTAAACTTTTTGTTGTGTGTATGTGGGTGGAAATGAACGTTAATTCTGTTCTCTATTTTGTGCTTTTTAAGAATTCTTATTTCCTCTTTGTTTTCAAGTACAAAGTACTTTGTTGTCACGTATGACGGGAACATAGATGTCACAGCAATGTGTCCAAACTTACTTTATTTTTGAAATTCCATAAATACGTTGTTTAGAAGTATTCCTCAAGGGTATTCATTTTTACCTAGGAGTGTTTTATAATTCCACTCACAATTTGTGAGTCCTCATGGAAATTGTGCTGAGGTAGCAACCCTATTAATACAAAATTATTAGATATATATACTTTATAATAATTTCTAAACTTATAATTTACAATATGTATTAAAAGAGGCTACAATAAAACTATCACAGCCACTAAATCAATACTCAAGAAAATATGAATTTCCAGAAATTCTTCATGGTGATAAGAGCGTTTATTTCCTGTTGATAGAGACAGGAAAATATGTTAAAGGCTTACTTTTCATATTTAATTTCAAGTAAATATAACTGTGCCGTGAAATATCAAATAATTTTGGAATTGTATTTTTAACCAAAAATAAAAGACCAGTAAATTTTAGACTGTTAAATTTGTACAGTATTTTGGAATGAACATTCTTCAGATTTCAGGTGTTATGAAGACAAACACAGATAAAGTAGAGTTCACTGATATTTATTGCTTATTGTATGCAAGCATTCATACTGAGCCCCTTTAAAATCTACTTTTCAATGTTAGAACTCTAAATTCTAACTTCATTTAAATTTTCTAAGCTTATACAAATCATTTCATTATAATTTTAAAAATGAATAAAATTTTGCTAGGTTTGTGGAAGACTTTGGATCATGGACATATGTGATTTGACTACAAACTCAATAAAATTACTAAGAAGGGATCCCTAAGGACATCCTTTTAGAATTGAAAGCCCATGATGTTAAAACGTATTTTGTAGTTGGGTATTTCCAAACTAATATCAAACAGCAAGTCTTTAATTAGTGTGGATAAAATTAAAATTCACTTAGAGAGAATTAAACTGGAATTTGAAATTCTCATAATAAACCAATATGAAGTGGAGAAATTCAATTTCACAGCCTCTTTTCTTTCATAACATATAATAACTTTTATTTTTCATTGTTATTTCACATAACAGATCATTTTAAAGCAAACTTTGTGAAGAATTCTAAAAGTGTGTAACTATCTTTTACATAAAAATGCTTTAGAGTAAAGAGATCTCAGTTTGGAATCCAGGTCTTATACACTCAAAATAGCTGAGTTTGGGGCAATAAATGGCACTTTTAATATGTCCTAAAAACTCCTAACCTCCATGTACCCCGTAGACAAGTATAGCAATGAAAAAATGCCAGATTTCCAAAACAAAAAACAAAAAATCCACTTCTTTTAGTATTGATTAAAAATGTGTGAGCCATTATTATCTAAAAGTGTCAGCTGGGATTAGAACAAACCATCAACAAAAATATCGCAGCTATTGTAAGGATAGAAATGAATTCTGGAATCAACAGTAAATAAATAAATACATAAAATCTTGTGCTGCCTTAGCCTTTCCTGCACTGAAGACACAGTCTGCAGAATTTTTATTGGCACTCTGCCATCCTTATTTTCATTTATCTGCCTCAAAGCACCATTTCAAAAAGTGCAAAAGCATGTTGTTGATAAAGTAGATTGTTTATAGCTGAATTGAAAATTTCAGAACAACACGTATTGTAATAACGTCGGGGAGAAAGGTCTGGGAAGACTGCAGCTGCAGCTTTTTGAAACCTATGTCAACATCAGTGTTAGAAATTGGAAGATATGTTCTTTTGCCCTACAAAATTTAATAAGGAAATTTTTATAAACTGTATTAAGTGACAAGTATTACCAACAGCCATAAAGTCTGCTGAGTTTTTATTTACTGAAATGCTTTCCTAGCACATTGTTCCCATATTGCAGTCTCCTTTATAGTGTTGTGTTTTGTAATGTACTCAGCTACTCAGGGGTGATTTCAGTGATAGTAAATCCTGGGCCTATGAGTCCCCATGTGTACCATAGTAATTTTAATACTTCTACAGTTAAGTACTGTCGGGTATAAATTTCAGAACCAACTTTAGTTGCTTCAGTGTGTTTTTTTCTTGTGACTGTTTTTGCAAAAGCACATTTAATAAATATGAAATAAGAAAAATGCTTAAACAAATGACATAAAGAAGTGAGATGGTATTTTCTTTACTTATATGGCTAAATATCATAGCTGATACTGTTTATGTATTCCATTCAATGTGTAACTGTTTTTACTATTGAATGTTATTATGTTAATTATTTTTTAAATGAAAACCCTAATTTTCCTAAACTGAGTTCCCCAGGCCACTGGGGTTTCTAGAAATGTTACTTGGTATTCCTGAAAAAAGAAAAAAAGTTTTCTGTGGTCAAGTGTGTTTAATAAGAAGTGCTGAGTTAAACAAAGTTGGATTTCTTTTTTGAATTTTTAGTCTTTTATATGCAACATGCAATGTTAATCTCTAAGAAGATGAGTCATTTCCTAACATAAGCGTCCTTTTGTCCTTTTTTTTTTTTTTAACAAACTTATTTAGCAGTTGTTGAACATCAGTGTTCTATATCATATTGCAGAACATGCTGGTTTAGAAGGATATAATATATTTAGTACACTGAGATTTAAGCAAAGTTCTTGCATCTAAACTTTCAGTGTTTAGAGAGATCAATGCCGAGCATAAAACATTTTGTAAAACCTTACTATTTGTGGAATAAATTAATGAATTCTAGAATGAAGGCTATCTTGCTAATAAATGAATGCCTGCCAAGCCAGCTGGTACACTACTCTACTGCTGAAGTCAGTGGCTTTGTATTAATCTTGAGGATTGTGTTGAGTTATCCTCTCATCCAAATTGTCTACTGGAAAACTGGTTCTTTTGCATTTGTGTATGATCTACCCTTTTCTCCTTCCATTCTAGGATCTCTTAGAATTGTTTGTAAAATTTTTCTTAGAATTTATTCTTAGAATTAGATCTTAGCTCTTAGAAGTTCTTTGTCTTTGGTGTTCTTCAATTTTACTATCATATGACTAATCTATCATCCCTTGTCTTCTAAAGTCCTTCTTTTCTGTTTTATGATGTGATTTTTCCATCATAATTTATTCAATTTTTTAATGTTTTTTCTATTATTTTCTTCTGAGTGCTTTATTATTTGTTAGTAATATTACTTCTATCCTCATCATTTAAGTTCATGCTTAAACTGCTCTTCTTTTTAATTTTTTTCCAGTGTTTTCCAATTCAACCTGACTTTTTTAGTAAATTAATTTGTGTTTTGACTGTGTCCATTCTGAGTAGAGATTCCAGATAAAACACTGAACATCCAGTTAAATTTGAATTTCAGACATTATGAAAAAATTTTAGTATAAGCATGTCCTGCTTTGCCTCTTATATCATGGTGGACATATTTATACCTAGAAGAATGTAGTTATTCATCTAAAATTCAAATTTTACTGGGAATCCTCTATTTTTATTTGCTAATTCGGTTTCCTCTGTTTCTACATACTAAACTTTAGGGTATTTTTTTGTTTTTGTTTTTTGTTTTTTTTTTTTTTTTGCTTTCACAATCAACAAACTTATCTCTAAAAATCTTTTTTTGTGTGTGTGGCAATAGTATTCTCCTGTCCTAGCAATCAACAAATATAAGTAATTAATATGAACTTTTAAGGAAAACTTTAATAGATATCCCTGATGTGTTGAAAATAGAATGAAGAGTACCTTGGATTGATTAAGCATTAGGCTATTCAAAAATACAGTAAATCGATTTTCAAACTTTTAGGGAGTGCTGTCTAATGATATAGGATATTGTCAACTGCTATAACAATGGATTCTCAAATGCATAATGTCTCAAAAACAGTAGACTTTTTTCCATGTTAACATGAAAACTCTGAGGGGGTAAAAAGTCTAGGATTTTCAGTAGCCATGGTGTTGGTTCCTTCCACACCTATATTTTATGTTCACCCTGGTTACCCCCATCCTGGTCAGCCAGAAAAGGAGCCAAGTATGGAAGAACATGCATAGAAGTATCTAGTGGATGAAACCTGAAAGTGATATCCTTCAAGTGTGCTCACATCCTGTTTGTTGGAATTCAGTCACACAGCCAAGCCTCACTGCAAGGAAGTCTGCAAAATGTAGCCCAGCTCTTTCCAGGAAGAAGAGAAGATAGACTTTAGTGTGTAGTTAAAATTTGCTGTCACACAAACATGCTCACATGCTCAAATGGTTATGCTAAAGAAGTATGAAAGCAACTTCACGGATAATGGTTACAGCATATTCTACTTTCCTGGAATTCATAATTGGATTTTTTGCTTCATTTATAATTATTTGTTGATGTGATTAAATAGCACAGGTGCCTCTATGAGAAAATAAAATAAAATAAAATATTTTGACATTAAATTGACATTTCTTGACTCAAGGAATGAACAGACTACTCTACTCTACTCTAATATTTAACAGATTAATTGTTGAGCTAGATATCCAAGGTGGTTTGGGAAAGACACCGTGGTTATATGTAGAATATGGGTAAATCTTTCAACAAAGCAGCGTGAGGAAGCCTGCCAAGGTACGCAAGTACCTCTTTAGCAGATGAATCGGAAACTTCTGTTTGCAGAGCTGTCAACATAGCCCCTCTCCTAAATACTAATTGCTTAACAAACAAGATATTAAGATCTTTAAAATAAGTGTTTCTTTGTCCTATATGTGTATTTATAAACATAGAACGGAAATCTCTACATGCAAAATATTTAGAGTTAGATGGTGTTGTAGGTAATTAGTGAGAAAGGCTGTATGTTTTCTCATCCACCTGCTGGTAGAAGCAGATGGTAGTTTATTTCTGCCCATGTGACCTACAGATTCTTCAGGTTTACCACAATACTATGACTATGGTAATATCATTGTTTCCTTCCCAGGTATGGTTAAATCTCTGGTATCTATAAACAGTTTGTTTTCCTTCTTTGCTTCACCAACCTTTTGAGAAGAAATGCAATGATATGGGTCTTGCCATGTGAAAAAAAATTTAAATAATGCTTTTAGAAACATATTTTCCCCTATAAGAACAGTTATATTTTTTGATAGAAAAAAAATGCTGTGATTTTCAATCTTACAATGAGAAGGAACCCTTAGGGGTATACATCCTGTTTGGTTTTAGCAAAGCACAAAACAAAACAAACAGTAAAATGCAGTGCTGTGTGCAGAGTCAACTCACAGTCATTAACACCCACCTCTAAGCTTTGTCTCATGCCTAGATATTTGGCTCTTCTTTCTTTTACAACAAAGAATGTGTACTTTATAATTTTATCAGCTTCTTAAAGGAAACTAGATACAGTGTGTTCATTCAGCACATTTCATTTGAGTATAATACGTCCAAATAGAGTTAATTTTTACTTCTTTCCTTTAATTACCCTTACCTAGGTCTAAAAATTACATTAAAAGATAAAATGAAAAAGTACAAAGGACACTTTACGTAACATCTGCTTAATCTTAGTACTCAAATGTGTTAATGAAACTAATAAGATGAAAATAATTCATGAAAAGATGCTAGATTATGGTTGTAAAATCAGTACCTGAGTCTTTTCTCTTTGGAAAAACCATTACAGTAGGAGATACAAACATTTGAAGCCTGCTACAGCTCAGATAATTGTCTAGTTGTTATTAGAGCAGCTTGTCTTTTCTTAAAAGCCTATTCTAGGTGATTTTTCCTGTTAACCCTCAGCATCACTTACTGTTTGTTTTAAGCTTTGCCAAGGCTCTTGAGTGAAGTCTTCTAAAGAGTTTATTTACATGTGGTGGGCAGGATTTGAAATGTTTTTTCACTAAGCTCTTCCTGATTTCTACAAATGTGGCTATTTTAATATCATACTTTTCAGACATATTAAATGAGCTTATTATATATATATGTATCTATGTATTTTTTAATAATGCATTGATGGTCAAGGCTTTTGGTTTCCTTCCTTTCATTGCATTAAAAGCTATGCAATTAGCTGAAAAGGTAAATAAATAAATAAATAAATTTAAAACTTCAACACGGGGTGTATTGAAGACTCAGTGAATGACTCTCACAGGGCCATGTCTCCCCTCTATTCAAGATCATGCACATATCCACTCATTGTAATGTGTCTGTGCTTCCTCTTAGGATGGAAATACCTCGTTTCTTTTTTCCGAGGGCTATTTTGTAAGCCTAAAAAGACTGATGTAGAAATATAGAAAAGTTACTGTGAACAAAAGCAAAATGTTATTATTAAAATTAAATGGCAGGTTAATTAAGTGTACACTAAATGCTTTGAGAATTTGAAGCTTCTCTATCAAAATATGCCCCAGGGATTAGCAGCACAGGCATCACCTGGGAGCTTGCTAAACATTCAGGGTCCTACTCCAGATTTACAGAATTGGATTTGCATTTCAGCAGGATTCTACAGGTGTTTAAAATGCACATTAAACTTTAAAAAAGCAACTTTTACACTAAAAAGCAACCCTGAGAATTGTGTATGATGACCTCAGTTCTACAGATAAGGAATCTGAGGCTCAGAGAGGCTAACTTGTGCGACTTGACAATTTAAGCTCAGGTCTGTTTGAAGCTCACATTCGCACATTTCCACCACACTTTACTGCTTTCAGTGCACTGTAGCTAGTTTTTAAAGACAAGTGCAAAATTGTCACCTTTTTTTTTTTTTTTTTTCATTTTTACTAGGTTTTGACTATGCTGGTAACATTCTCCAGAAGGACTAACACAAATTCTGATGACAGTGAAGTCATGCATTGCTGAGGAAGACCAAGTTTGGTGGGAAGATCAATAGCATAGATTTTTGTGGCTTTGCACAGTTCTATTTTTGAATGCTTGGAGGATCTTATTTATTAGAGCATGTTTGCAGAAACTGTCAGTAAACATCTTTTCTTTGTTAATATTTAACCCACCAACTCTTTCAAGCTTCCATCTTTTCCAGCCTCACAGTCCCACATGCTTTTTAATCCACTAATAGCACCAAACTGTCTCCATGGTGCAATAAAAGTCTTCTATTTTATGACTTCCTTGAATTACTACCCTAACTTATAATTTGCCAGATTTGTTTTTGCCTTCAAATCCCTTACTTCATTGTAGCCACATGAAAAATGTTATACCCTGTACATTTTTCTCCCCAAAGTCTAATGCTTATTTTTAATATACTAATAGTTCTTGCCCAGAATAATTTAGTCTTGCTGCCATCCAGAATGTTTTATTCACCATTCAAAAAAACTTTTAGAAAGTTCCTCTATAAAATATTGGAAAATATTTGAAGTAGCTGTAATGACGGTTGAAATTGAGGATGCTTTAATTAGATTACATAATTGACAAAAATCCCCCAAAGAGTTTAGGGAAACAAGAAAAAATCAGATTGGCCATTTAGATGCTTTCCAGACTTACTTTTTAATGCTAACATGTTTCCAGAGGATTCATGGGCTGAGTTTCTGGAAGCCAAGGACATTTCTTTTGGAGTGGCAATTGTAAATACCTTGATGTTTATCCGAAGCACGTGAAACAGTGTGATTTCAGTTGGAGATAATTTTATTTGTATTGTATTTGTTTAAGTGCCAGAAGGTGGGGATGGGGTTAGTTTATAGCTTCCTGTCCTAAGGAAGGGGAGATAAACTTGTAAAACCAAAAAGTATGTAAGCATCAGTCTTCTCTCTTTTATCATAGCTCGAAGGGTTGACACCAGTCTTGTGTGTGTGCATGAGGAGTGTGTGTGTGTGTAATAAAAGATTAAGCAGACGGAAAGGACAGTACAGAAGTGACAGTGATGGGCAGTTCTTCCACTCACCATGAAGACCATAATTTATATAATAATTGAAGCACTTCCCAGTGGATCTATGTGTCTAGGACATCGTGGTCTCTGAATCAGAATCTGATTAATACCTTTACATATTCCTTCTCTTGCATTGCCAACAATGCAGACTCTTCCAAAGTAGAAGAGCTGAGCAGGTAGTGAGTTGGTTTCAAGCTTGTATCTCTTAGCTTAGAACTTTTGTCCAAGATGCTAGGGGACTATGCCAATTTGTACGCAATTGAACCAAACACAAATGCTCTCTGGATTTCTAACTAAGAAGGTTCAGAGCATGTAAGGCAGTGAATAGACAGGGCAGGGTCAAGTACTCTTCACCGCATGTAAAGCAGCTGAGTTAGGCTATTGAATACAACAATGTACAGATTGAATTGCTGGAGAAAATGTGTTTTTGGCCTCTTAGCTAGATATACCAATCAGGAAATACGGAGGAAAGTTGTCTCTTTTCATATCCATTATACTTCTGAAATAGTAAAGAAGACATACAATCCATTGATTTAGGAACAGAATTCCATTGACTGACCACTGTTATAATTTCAGTAGAAACCTTTTTTATTTTAGTTGATTTTACTAAATACTGATCATGTAGCTTGTATAGTTGCTGATATGTAGCAAATTCTCAGGAAAATTATCTATTTTATTGTAAATAAGAGTGATAAAAATTTAGAATTTTTCAACATAAAATTGATCCCAATTATTGAGGAAAATATTGTCACAGCCTTTTAAGTAAGTTTCTCTTATAAGCCTGATAAAACACAATTATTTGCTGGAAAACATAGTGTGGTTTTTAAATGGAAAATATTATAATGCTTTAAGAATATTTTGTTTGTATTGCAACATTTGACATTTGTAAAACATATTCCATTGAATTTAGCATCATAATTTTATTCTTTCCAGAAAAACATAAAAATATAAAATACTCACAGACTATCTGAATACTGTATTCCGCTGAATACTCACAGACTATCTCTTTATAAGAGAGGTTATAAGGCATCAAAGACTTGAGTAGGCAAGATGGCAGAGAGAAGGAAGGAACAGAGACGTGATCTCGGCTGTGCTTTACATTAGAGGTGTTTGCTAATTAGCAGGTACTGGCAAATAGGCTGAAAAGGTCAACAGAGCTTTCAGCAATTTTAGGTATATCCCCAAAGGGCTACACCCTACTTGTGAGAGAAAACAAACGAAAGTTTTGCAAAGACCAAAACTGGGATTCAAACCTGAGCATAACGTCAGATTGCACTAAAGTGATATGTCTGACAGAAGCAAAAGTAAATCCTCTCTGGAGATAGATCACATTGCCCAGATCCTTAAATAATCTCTATGATTTTTTGTACAAAATATCCTGTAGTCAAGTAAAAATTAAAATGCACTAAGAGACAAGATGAAATGACCAGAAATTACAATAAAAACGAACAATAAAAACAATCCACTAGAAGTCTAGATATTGGAGTTACTAGATGGAAATGTTAAAATAACCATAATTACAGTATTAAAAATAGTAAGATAAAAATTTTATCAGATAATTTTTATTATAAAAAGGAATCAAATGGATATACTCTACTCAAACCATTAAATAACTAAATTTAAAAACCTCGTAGATGCTTTTAATAATAGAGCAGATAAGCTAAAGGAAAGATGAATGCATGAGAAGAGAGGTCAGTAAAATGTACTGAGAGTGAAGCATAGGGGGAAAAATATGCTTATTTCTGGAAAGAATGTAAGAGACATCGATGACATTAAAAAAAATCCACTAAGGTATGACATATGTGTGATTAGAATACTAGAAGGAGAATAGGAAGAGAAGGAAGTAACACTATTTGAAGAGAGAACAGCCGAGATAAAAGGTATAAAGAAAGAAATTTAATAAATGTGATAAACCCCAGCCAGTTTGCATATAATAAAAACTGTATCTACAAAAATTAGAATAAAACTACTAAAAACCAAAGACAAAGAGAAAATCTTAAAAGTAGCTGGATAAAAAGGAGAGATCAGAATTTCATGTACTTGAAACCCAAAAGTAAATTTTTTTTTTTTCCCCCTGATAACCTCAGCTCTGGACTTGAGGCATCTTTCAACTTAGAAGTCAGCGCCAGACGGAACACCAGGACATTTGCTCTAGTTTTAGCTTTAGGTGCAGAAGAGAAGAATCCTAAACCTTGGAGTATAAATAAATCCCCTGAGAGTTTGTTGTTGTTGTCGTTGTTTTGTTTTCTTCATTTTGCTCTCTTGTGTAGCTGTGATGGTGTAGTGACAGTGGCAGCAGAGAGGGCCCGCAGGCACCTGAAACTCTCTGATCAGAGAAGGTGTGACCCAAGGAGGATGGGGAGAATGCCTGTTGCTTTGCTTTTTTTCTCCTCCTCCCTTTCCACCACTTAGTTCTGGACACAGATACAGTCAAGGCAGAGTGGAATAGCTATTGTCCAAGCCTTCCTGATGGACAACAGAAATGGAGACCCTCAGAAAACTAGAAAGTACAGCGAAATTACAGTGAGGAGTTTAGAAGAAATGACAGCTTAATGTTGCTCATAAACTCCTGGGCTGACTCCTAAGCTGCCCATTCACAGATCCAACCCTAAACAGCATATAAATAGCTTTGAGAAAACTGTGGGATGTATCATCTCTTAGGTTCCAGACTATCCACTGGTTAACACACACCAAACAGCACTGCAAAATCTTTGAAAACTAAACTGACATTTTGTAATTTAAATAATAGGCTAGTTAAAATTTGTGGCCTAAACACAATTGAGTTGATTGCCTGCTAAAGGAGAAATACCAACAGTTCCCATAGGACTTTAGAAAGATCCAGGTTCCCATAATTAGATATTGAAAATATCTTGAATACGTTCCAAAATTACACAACAAACAAAGAACCAGGAGAATCTCAACTCAAATGAGGAGAGGATCAACAGTTGTCAATGCAGAGACAACAAAACATTGTAAATATCAAATAAAGACTTTAAAGCAACGATTATTAAAGTGTTCCAAGAAGGGCTAATACTCTTGAAATGAATGAAAATATAGATGGTCTTAGCAAGTAAGAGAAGATATGAAGAAGAACCATACAGAACTTTTAGAACTGAACAACATAATAACCACAATTATAATTAAACAAAACCTCCCTGAATGAGCCTAAAAGCAGAATGGAGATGATGGAGAGAGCCAGTGAACGTAAAGTAGATGAATGTGAACAACAGAGAAAAAAAGGTTGTTTTTTCCTCTGGAAACTGGTGGGACAACATCAAAAGACCTAAAATTTGTATCAAAGCAGACTCAGAAGGAGAGGAAAAGGAGTACAGTACAGAAAAATAATTTGAAGAATACTGCATCCAACAACTGCAGAATACAAAATCAAACAAGTTTAAAATATTAAAATAAGGCAAAACATTATTTGCATTATACTACAATGGATTTATACTATTGACCATTGCAAGACGATAACAGGGGAAGCCCTACAGACTTAAACAATACACTTTAAAATAAGCAGTGGGTTCAAGAGGAAATCTCAAGGACAGTTTGAGAATATTTTGAACTGGCATCTAAGGTCATACCACCCTGAATGTGCCCGATCTCATCTGAAAATATTTTGAACTGAATAAGAATGAAAATTTACAACATATCGAATGTTTTATATGGAATTAAAACAGTATGTAGAAGGAAATTTATAGCATTAAATGTTTATTTGTGGCATTACATTTATAACATTTAATTTGAGAAGAAAATCTCAAATCTAAATTCCCAATCTTAATGAACTGAAAAAAAGGAGCAAATATAAACCCAAAGCAAACATAAGCCAGGAAATAATACAGATAAAAACAAAAATTGACAAACTAAAATAGAGAAACAATAGAGAAAAATCTAAAAACCAAAAGCTGATTCTTTGAATAAATCAATAAAATTAATAAATTGCTAGTAAAACTGACAAAAAGCAGAGAAGACACAAATTATAAATCTCAGAAATATTACTACATACACTACAGATATTATAAGGATAAAAAATAATTTTTATGAAAGACTCTATGGAGGTAAATTCAACAACTTAGATTAAATGACTCAATTTCTTGAAAACCACAAACTACCTACCAAATAGTCCTATTCCTATAAAGAAGTAGAATCTTTAGTTAAAATGCCTTCAAAAATTATGTAGATTCAAAATTCTTCATAATCTTAGATACAAAAATTTTCTTTGAAGTATTAGCAGATAAAACCTGGCATATATGTGTGTGTGTATGTACACATGCGTAAACAAATATCACATAAGAAGCAAATGCAAGGATGATGAATGCAAGAATGGTAGATTGGTGGTTACTAGAAGCCAGGAAGGATGATGGCAAGGAGGGATGAGGAGAGGTTGATTAGGGGGCATAAATATAAACTTATATAGAAGAAATAAGACCTGATACTTGATAGATTAGTTGGGTGGGTATAGTTAACATTAATTGATCATACATTTCCAAATAGACAAACCAGAATAATTTGAATGTTCCTAGTATAAAAAAAAAAAAAATGTTTAAGGTGACGAATATCCCAATTACTCTTATTTGATTTTATGAATGTATCAAATTATCTCATGTGTCCTGGACATATGTACCTCTAATATGTATCAATAAAAATAAAAAATTAAATACATAAATATTTAAAATTAATCAATGCAATCCAACTATTAATAGTCTAACAAAAAATACATAATTTTACCAGCTGACAGAAAAAAACTTCGACAAATTCAAAATGTGCACGTTGACTTTTAATAAACGTACATAGTTAATTTAATGGTGAAAGGATAGCTTTTTAACAAATGTTACTGTAAAAATTGGACATTTATATAAAAATATAAACCTTTGACTTAAACTTCACACCTATGCTAAGTAGCACAAAGGAGACCAAGAGCTAAAGGTAAAATATAAAACTAAAATTTTAGAAGAAAATACTTCGGATTAGGAAAAGTGTTCTTAGATACAATACCAAACCATAATACTTTAAAACAAATTGGTAAATTGAAATTTATCATAATTTTCAAAAATGCTTTGCTGAAAATACTAACAGGAGAATGAAAAGAGAAGCTACAGATTGAGAGGAAATATTTGCAAAGTACATATCCAATAAAGCACTTGCAACCAAAATATTTTAAAAACTCTCCAACTCAACAATAAGGAACAACCCGATTAAAAATCAGCAAAAGAGAAAGTTAACCAAAAAAGATCCATGAATGACAAATACATTTTAAAAAGTTAAAGTCATTAGCAATTAAAACTATTATGAGATACTACTATACATCTATTAAAATGGCTAAAATAAAAAATCTACTTATACCAAACGCTTCCAAGCATGTGGAGCAGGTGAAATTCTCATGCACTGCTGGCAGAAATACAAAATGGGACAGCTACTCTGAAAAACACTGTTTTTTTCTAACATGAAACATATTTTTATCTATATGAACCACAATTGTACTTTTAGTTATTACCCAACTTACAGCCACACAAAAATTTGTTCACAAATGTTTATTTGGCTCTATTCATAATCACCAAAAACTGGAAATAATCCAAATGTAGTTCAATGATTGAGTAAAACAAAAACTAAAGTATATCCAGACAATGCATACATTTAGCAATACAAAGGAAGGGACTATTGATATACGCAACAACTTGGATTGCTCTCAAAAACATTATCCAGAGTAAGAAGAGCCAGTCTCAAGAAGGTACATACTGTATAATTCCATTTAAATAACATTCCCAAAAGATAAAGCTATAGGGATGGAGAACAAATCAGTGTTAAGAATGTGGAAATACTAGAAATCTCATACACTACTGATTGAAGTATGCAAATCTGAAAAACCCTTTAATAAATACTAGAGCTAGTATAAATACTAGAGCTAGTCCTTGATGCAACAACTGTACTCTTAAATATGTACCTACAGAAATGTACACATTCATGCAGCAAAAAGGGATATATATATATGTATATTTATATATGTATATGTACATAAATATGTGTGTGTGTATATATAGAGAGTTCATAAAAGCCAAATACTAGAAAAAATGAAATATCAATTAATAGTGATATAGATAAATTAGGATGTATTCATACTGGAGAAAACTGAATGAATATATAATACACACTGCATGAATTCATTTATGTAATGATTAAAAAGCCAAAAATAATCTATAGTATTAGAAGTCAGGATAGTAGTTGCCCTTGGGGAGGAGTGGAGAAAGTGTTGACCTGGAAGGGCTACAAGTCTAATTGGGTCCTAGTTATATTTTGTTTATTAATCAGAATGATGGTTATAGGGGTGTGTTCACTGAAATTTCATTGAGTAGAAAATACTTGATCTATGAAATTTTCCTGCATGTGGAAAAAATATGTATACATACATACATACATACATATATATATTTAACTGTATAAAGAAAACACAGTCCTTTCTTAGTAAAGTCTGCTAAATGAAACCATGAGGTGGAATTTCTCACATGGTCAGACAACATAGCTATTCATGTCCAACAGAAGAAACATGCAAGGCACAAATATTTCAGAGGCACAATAGAAGAGATAGATACTGACAGTCAGCAAATAACAGGTCTCCAAAAAGTTGTAGCTGTCTTCAGGGTGTGAATTAAAAGAATTTTGGAGGATAGGACAGGCTAATAGGGAAAGCAGAAAAGAACAAACCTTTATTGAAAATGTACTATGTATAAGCACCACGCTAGATTATCTATACTGTCAAAAACAAAATGCATTAAACAATACAGGAGATTATTTTATTTAGGCTATTGCAATAGAGAGAACATTTATTAATGAGAAACATATCAAAGAAAAAGAAGGGGACTTGGACTTGGGGTTTTGTGGAGGTGGATAGACAAGGGAATCATCCCTGATTCATGAGTGTCTTGAGATAGGATAGTAAGGGATCTTAGCCAAGTCATTGAAGAATGGTGGAAGTGGAGCTTACCTCAACATGCAAGAGCACTACACTCCTTTAAGATTAGTCATTTCCGGCTGGGCGCCGTGGCCCATGCCTGTAATCCTAGAATTTTAGGAGGCCGAGGCGGGTGGATCACGAGGTCAGGAGATCGAGACCATCCCGGCTAACATGGTGAAACCCCGTTTCTACTAAAAATACAAAAAATTAGCCGGGCATGGTGGTGGGCGCCTATACTGCCAGCTAGTCGGGAGGCGGAGGCGGGAGAATGGCGTGAACCCGGAAGGCGGAGCTTGCAGTGAGCCGAGATCTCACCACTGCACACCAGCCTGGGTGACAGAGCGAGACTCTGTCTCAAAAAAAAAAAAAAAAAAAAGATTAGCCATTTCCTGGAACCCAAAGGAGTGGTTGGTGAGATATTTTTGAAACCCTTGGTTGCTTTCTGGGAGCAAAGGACTCAGGTAAAACCTAACATTGTTAGTATATAACATTTAGTTTGTTCTTCATATAGACCAAAAACATGGAACATTGTATTACCCCTATTTTATAGGTAAAATGGAAGCTTAGAGGAAAATAAAGTGAGTCAACATTTTGAAAAACATAAAAATTCTGAAGAATTAAATTAAATAATCCTCAGCCACTGCATTTTAAAGCATGCAGATGGATGACCTTTAGGGTCCAAATCTGGAATTGGAATTTCATACACAAACTGATCAAGAAAATCTGATGCAATCTTACGCAGAAGCATGTGGAGTTCAGACAGGCTGTCTTTCAGCAACTCAGGTAGCTCGGGAGAGGCTTCCTACTAAAACATCAAGAATCTTGGTATTTTGTTTTTTGTTTTTTGTTTTGTTTTTGATATTTTTGTTTTGTTTTGATATTTTGAGAAAGGAGTCTTGCTGTGTCTCCCAGGCTGGAGTGCAGTGGCGTGATCTCGGCTCACTGCAAGCTCCGCCTTCCAGGTTCACGCCATTCTCCTGCCTCAGCCTCCCAAGTAGTTGGGACTACAGGCGCCCAACGTGCCCTGCTAATTTTTTGTATTTTTAGTAGAGACAGGGTTTCACCGTGTTAGCCAGGATGGTCTCGATTTCCTGACCTTGTGATCCATCCGCCTCGGCCTCCCAAAATGCTGGGATTACAGGCGTGAGCCACCGTCCCTGGCCAAGAATCTTGTTTTTTAAATCTAAAAGCTATTGTGAAACAGACTCTGTGAAAAAGTCTTGAGGAACTAAATATACATGGACAATTAGAATTCAAACCCTATTTGCTTTGAAGCTGACCCTGACTAATGCCTGAAAACAGATAATGACTACAAAACCTCATATGGACTGTCTTGGAGGTAAAGATGGCCTACTCAAAGAGCATCACAGACTTCTCTGGGGGGGGGGGGGTGTAGGAGGGGCGATGAGTTCATCAAATACTTTGTGAGCCCGGGCTATATGTGAGATGTTTTATTAGATTTATGGAATCAAAACTTTAAAAATTATGACCCTGACCTTGAAGATCTCCCAGTCTAGTGGTAACAAAATAATAATACAGTGAAACTAACACAATAGGAGAAGTGTGAATATTTTGCACTGACATACCAATGGCAGGTGGAAAATACCTCCAAGTCAACATTTGGAGACCTCAAGTACCAAGGTGTCTAGTCAGCTGTTTTTCCATACCTTACAACAGTGTTTTAAAAACTGTACCATTCTCACCAAGCCTCTTACACTATGTCCTCTTCCCTCATTGAGACTATATTGCCTTAATAGCAGATAGTAATAATAATAGTAATAATAAATGCTTTAATAATCTGCAAAGTAAAGAATAGCAGTAAGTTCTCTAGAAACAATTGTGTCACTAAAGTTTGAGAACTGAATTTTTCTTGATATGACGAAGACAAAAGAAGAAGAAAGACATGATATATATTACAATTCCAGTAAAGCATTTGACAGAACATTTATCAAAACTTGAATGAATTAAGATGAATTCTTGGTTGATAAATCAGCCTTGTAAATTTAAAACTCCATCTTTTCCAAAATAATAATAATAATAATAAATACATGAAATGGCAGATGAAGGAATTTACAAATTTCCATTGGACTTGGGATTCAGTTCTATTTTGTTTTGCCTTGATTTTAGAACTTAAAATTGCTAGATAAAATCCAATGAACTCTATGAACACATTATTAAAATTAATAAGATAATTCAGCAGAAGACACTTGTAAATTACTTATACAATTAATTGCATTCTTTTATAACAAAGCCAAAGTTAGGAAATGCCATTTGACTACATGCATAATATTAAAATAAAATTTCTAAAACTATAAGATCTTAGAAACAAATCTAGCAAATCTGAGCATCACTTTTAGGAAACAAATGATAAAAATTTTATTGAAATACTTTAATAAGCAACGAAATGAGAGCTAAATGATAAAGATGTTTATTCTCTCATTAATCCATTAATTCAATGCAATTTTAAATTCTGATTCTAAACTCTATTTGGAAAAGCAAGCAAGAAATGCCAAAATATTATTTGAAAGAAAAGCAAGGTAATAACATAAGATATCAAGTCTTCTAAAACCACAGTCACTTAGAGAATATGGTATTTGCACACATGTGGACAAGTAGAATAAAGAACCCAGAAACATACACCCACACATGGTAACTTGACATAAGGCAAAGATGGCATTGCAGATCAGTGGAAAAATATGAACTATTTACTAAATGATTCTGAAACAATTAAGTATTCATGTGGAAAAAAATATATAAAGGATTCCTGCACCACACCATACAGCAAAAAATAAATTCCAGCTGAATTAAAGACCTAAATGTGAAAAGCAAACTCCGAAATGTATAAATAATATATTTGTATCCACAGGATACTATTTCTTAAGTAACACACAAAAAATTCAAACTATAAATAAGAAGATTGATCATTTAAATGCATGAATTGTTTTAAAAAATGTGCTCCTAAAGATAACAAAGTGAGAAAAATGAGCTACAAATGGGGAGATATTGTATAATATATATCATTGTAAAGGACAAGGGACTGATGAAATGTTCCTAGAAATAGAGAAAGAAAGAAAGAAGGAATAAAAGAAATAAAGGCCAAGCCAATATAAAATGATCACAAGATACAAATTTTTCACAAAAAGGAACTATAATGGTCAATAAATAAATGGAAATATTATTGCTCTCATTAAAATCAAAGAAACATAATTAATCCCACAAGAAGAAACTCTTGCCTACCTATCATATTCATCCCTATTAACATACATAACAATACCAGATATGAGTAACAGTGAGGAGTGACAGAATCTTACATTCTGCTTGTGGGAATTGAAAATTCACTTTGGAGAGAAATTTGGCAATAGCTTCTGAAGATGAATATATCCTAAACCAAACAATTTCACTCTTAGAATAACACCTAGTAAAACGTCCCCCTATACAAAAGGAGGAATGTACAATTATGTACAAATTGCAGCGTTTATAATAGAAAACCATTGACAACAATTTAAATGTCAACAAAAGAAAAGATCAATAAATTTGGATATTGTGCAGAGGACTACAGAGCAGTAAAAAATGAATGATCTGTATCTATCCCTATCTACCTGGACACATGTTGCAAATAATGACTCTCAAAAACACTCTCAACAAGTAATTTTGAGGAGGAATAAAAGCAAGTTACAGAATACATTATGATGTCGTCTATTTAGGATTAAAAGTGTACAAAACAAAACTACATATTGCTTAAGGATAGAGGCAAACATATAAATCATTAATAAATCCATGGACTGAAAAGCAACAAATAATGGCTGCGACCAAGGGGAAGGGTCAGGAATGAGATCTGAGGGGGTACATGGGGGGTTTACCTAAATTAGTATTGTTTTATTTATTAAGCTGGACACTCAGTAGATAGATTGGTAGATATTCACTGCACCTAAAGTTACTGTACTTAGGTATAGTTTCAAAGTAAGGAAGGTGATGATACAAAAGTCAAGTGTTTGAAAATATGTACCCTATATGTAATATATATATACCTATATGTATATGTGAATATGTGTGTATGTGTGTACATGTAAACATGTACCTACTTATGAATACTTATGTATATATATACACACATACAAATACACACATGCATGCACAGAACATTTGGAAAACATTGGTAACATGAGAAGGGCAAATAAACAGGAAAGAATTTTGGCTTTCATAGAACACTTTTCCCTTACCAAATACCATGACTGTGTTTCCAGGGAAATTTGGTGAAGTTAGACCCATCTTTCTTGTAGATCAATTGTCTGATGTTCACTGACATTCCCAGGGAAAAGCATGTGATATCTCGAGCGTAACTTCTATGAGTGGATACAACGGCTCACTTGTTTAACTCTGTTTCCTTGGGTTTGGCAGTTAGTCTGTTTTCAATGAAAATGTGCTAATTTAATAAGCTCCTGTTTCCATATTACAATGTATTCTCAAATCCCCTCCCAATTATACCACCTCTCTCACTATAATGTCACATCTCATAATAAAGTGTTAGACTTACTGGAGGGATGGGAATTTCTTCTTTTCAGGGTCTGATTTTGGTCTCTCAATTGAATTTACTCCCAATTGGCATTCCAAATGTTCTAAATCAGTGGTCTCCAACGTTAGGGAGCATCAGAATCCTGTAGATGGCTAGTTAAAACACAAGTTACTAGGCCCAGAATTATTTCTCCTTCAGTAAGACTAGGGTGACAGCTGAGAAAATTTTATTTGTAGCAAGTTCCCAGGACATACTGATGCTCCTAGAACAATGCCTTGAGAGTCATTGTTCTGAATGGTCTAGTACTTACATAAACTTTTCATAAGTGATAGTATACAAGGTTATTTTTAAAACCCTGTACCTTTGTGTTTTTGTTTTGTTTTGTTTTGTTTTTTTAACTCTGTAAGTAATTCTAATGACCTTTCATACCAAAGGGGATGCTTTCCTGACTGTTTCTCCTTAGATCAGGATATAAGAATGTCAGAGGATTTAACAGTTATTAGTCCAGAAAATAAAGGAGAGAAACAGTAACCCAATTAGGTGTGGCAAGAGATGTTGCCCTTAGAGGAAGGATAGGTAGAACTGGGATCAACCAGTTATACATAAACCCTCTGTGCAGTATTTGACACCGTCAATGGATTCTTTCATCTTAAAACGTTCTCATACTTTACAACCTCCAATTTCTGAACATCTTACCTTCCAGGTTTCAATTTTATTCTTCAATTTCTTTCAAGAGTTTCTCTGACCATCCCATAAAAATGATATCCCCTATGTTTCCATCTTTAGACACTTTCTCATAATTTCTTTGCAAGGTGATCTTCTCTACTGTTACGTGTTCATTTACCATTTACGTGGAAATAACTTTTAACTCTATCTTTGTAACCTAGCCTTCTCTGTATACCCACATTTTCAAACACCTATATGGCTCAAACTGAACGTAATTAAAATTAAACTCATTATTTCTCAAATATTCCTACTACCCTGTCTCCTCCCTACTCTGCCACCCAAACTCTAATTTATTTTCCTTGCATCTCTTATCTCCCATATGCTGGGAGACAGTAAGTATAGTGTTTACATGCATAGACATTGGAGAGAAACTGTTGCTTGATGTTAGGCAAATTACTTAATACCTCTTAAATGTTGATTTTCTCTTCTATAACATGGAGCTAATAATAAATCTTACTTCATAGGTTTTTAAATGATGTATCAGCAGCATCAGGGGGCTTATTATAAATGCAAATTCTAGGGCCCTATTCCAGACCTACTGTATCAGCAACTCTGGTAGGGCCTTGCAATCTGTGTTTTGACAAACCCCCAGGTGATTCTGATGAACGCTAGAGTATGTGTACCATTGATCGAAGGGAATGATCTATCCAGGCAAAGCCAGAAATCTGGAAAATCTTCTTTTCTTTCCCACATGTAGCCAAATTATATTGGTCATCAAGTCTCCCCAAACTCATCTAAATTTCTCATTGCATCTACTCTCCATTTCCATGTTCACTGTTGCCATAAATACTCAAATAGATGGTTATGATTGCTTTCTGAAATCACTGCCACCGGCTTTGCCATCATCTCATTCCTTCATTACAAGGCCATGAGACTAGGGATTTAAAAAAAAATCTAATTGTATATTTCCCTCTTTTACAATTTTTCCTACTCCTCTATCCATTACTGGAAAGAGCCCAGACTCCTTAGCATAAAGTAAGCAGTCCTTCATGACTAGCTGGAGAATAAAATTACAGACATCTTCCTCCACTCCTGCCAAGTCCCCTCTCAGCTCTTCTTTTTCCTGTCCAGACTTTCCTTGTTACAGAGCTGGTGTCTGTGAGACGTGGTATAAAGTAGCAATTCCTGCAGAGTCCTGATTCTCATATAGGCATGTTTTATTAGTGTGGAAGGAGTATATGTTTTAAAATCTGGCACACCCAAATTCACCCCTCAGTTTTCCCTTTTAATCTTTGTGTGATTATTTAATCTCCCTATGCCTCTGTTTCCTTATCTCTAAAATGGGAAAATCAATATAACCCACTTAATTGTGTAGTCATGAATCAGATAAGTGAATGCGTGTACTACGTCTACCATAATATCTTCTCTAGAGCAAGTGATCAATACATGAAATTTCTCTTTTCTCTCCAATCCTCATCTTTCTAGGGTCTCATGGCTCATAGAGGCTGTGTAGGCACTGCCATCGATGTTGGTTTCTTCCTCTGATAATTGAGGTATAGCACGTTGGATGATAAATATTTTGGACTTGGACACTGTTTGGCATTTGGTTCCCAGCATCCTATCCTATTCCTTATAGCACTCTAAATGCTCAGAAAATTATCTGTCATCCATTATGTGTAGTTTTGATGAGAAGGTCATTCCAGCTTCTGGCATCCCACTAATAAAGCCAAGGGGGCCAGGCCAGGTCCTTTTTCTTCCCACCCTCTGATAGGGAGAGCCTGGATCCAGGGCAGGAGGATAGCGACACTCAGCCACTCGGAAGCCTCTCCAGAGACTTTAACTCTTACAGGATATAGGGCAGAACTGGGCGCCCTTAGTCCTTCATCCCCGCAGAGGTATCCTGACTAGGATGTTTTCAACTCCAGGATGTTTGCTGTGTTTCCACCTTTTGGGGCGTGTAGAATTCCCTTGCCTAATGGATTTTCCAAGTAGGTCCCTCCAGGTTCCTGTCAATGCTGACTTCCCAGAGAGTCTTTCCATAAAACCATAGTTGGTTTCTGCTGATCACCTCCAAGAGGAATGATATGATATCCTTTTATTGATTTCTTCTTTTATCTTATTGAATTTAAAGACAAAGCCCTAAACCCTTTGTGGTGAGAGAAAAGGTCATAATTTAAGAAGAGTTCGTGTAAGCTCTTGTGAAAATGCCAGTGCTTTCAGCATTAGAATTGTATACACCATTTGTAGGCAGTACATGACCTCAATTCTCTTTCTAGCTCCTCTTGATTAAAAATTAAAAAAAAAAAAAAAAAACAGATTTTCATTGCAAATGAAGAGAGAAGCATCATAACTATATTTATCACTAACAGTCCTCACTTGCCAGTGATTATCAATTAGTGAAAACAGATTTTAGGGATTAAAACAATAACATACAGTATTTATCTTCCAAACCATACTTCTCATTAAAAAGTCTTTCCAATTGGCCTGTAAAGGACAATGTTATCTTTACTCTATGTGGAAAAAGAAGGCTTTCAATTTTGCACCATATTTGTGTCTCTCTTCATAATTACCCATGTGTAAAATGTTTCATTTCACGCTCATTTTTTTTTTTTTTTGTAGTATTCAACAACTGAAAAGAAAGATCATTTACACTCCTACAGATCTAATACTTGGTTATCAAATCTTGTTATTTTACCCCTTTGATGGTTACCCCTATGATGGTATAGACAACCAACTACTTGTGACTTGTTTTGTAAATGGCATTTTAGTATGGGCTTTAAAACAACAATTTCTTTTGTAATGTTGTATAGCTCTTGAATGAACCATATTCTCTGCAGTAAGAGTGTTCATTACCACTTAAAGAAAAAAAAAGAGATATAATCACTCTAATAACAAAACAACAATCGATTTTAATAATTCAAAGGAGTACACATAATGCAACATTTTTATGCTTACATTGTTCAAACTCATACTGTCCAATTCCATTTAGAGTCCTGGTCTCCAAAAGTGTCACTATAAATTTGTTTCTATTAATTTGTTCATAAATATATGTTGTATTCCTATTGTGTACCAAGCTCTGGGTTAGGTCACAGGAATCAAGACAGTGGTTCCTGGGATATGCCTTAGTCTAGAATAAGGGGGGACAATTTAACTCCTTGAAGACATTTTATATGTTCCCTGCTGCAGACAACAGAGATGTGGAGATGCACTGAACCTGGTCCTCAGCCCTCCTGTTTCTAATACATGCCTGGGATAGGATCTCAGGTGTGCCTTCTCCCCTCTCCCTTCATGTGTGTATGAAACAAATTTTGCTGTTAATATTGTCCAGAAATTCAAAGTGACAGACCGGAGGTACTGCAACGTGGAACTCTTAACTTTTGTAAACTGGTAAGAATAGTGGAATGGCCAAGGTCTCTAGTTAACGACTTCTCCATATTCTCTTATAGACTCCTCTGCTCAGCCATTCAGGAATAGGATATGTATTAGACAACTAACATCTGGTCTGAATATCTATTAGGAACATACGCTTTCCTCTGCTATATTCTCGTCCTAGAATAGATTAAGGGAAATCCAAACCAAATGGGGATTTGGGGAAATTTTCAAGGGTCACTTAATAAAGTAATTTTGGTTTTCCCTTTGGAAAGAACATAGCACACTGTAGAGACCACATAGGGACCTAAGAACAGGCTTCTGACAGAAATAACCTAAATAAATAATCATGGTAATCATCCTCATCTTCCTCACAATTTTCAAGAGGGAAATAGAAAATGTTCATTGTCACAGTTACAAATGGATATATCCTGTCAGGATTTTACTTGAAAGATGACATTTCTTGTCTGCTAAATGAAAACCGGTGACTTTGGCTCTAGCTTTGCTTTCCCCAATAGTCCTTGTTAATAATATTCATAGTTGCTTTGGGGACTGGCTTTATTCCTCTCCTATACAAATTTCTTGATTTACAGTTATAAGATCTCCATGGCCAAATGACAAAGGTTTGTTTAAATAAAAGCAAGCACTAACTAATGTTCTCCATGACCAGGTATTGGGAGAGTAAATTTCACTTCATTATCGATGTTACAATTTGAAATTAAGATATTTGGCTTTGAGAATGTGTTTTCACATCAAAATTGTATCAATGAAAGAGATATTATCGTGATTTTAAAACTGATTATCTCTACTCTTTCAAGAAATTAGGTCCACCCAGAATTAATAGTTAAAGCAGTGAAGATGAGTTATGATAGTAACTAGAAGTACAAAATTTAATGAGTTATGATAGTAACTAGAAGTACAAAATTCTTACCTAATCAGGGATAATTTAAAATTTAAAATGGACTAGAAACATGTTTTACTAAAATAATTATACATTAAGTCTAAATAGATAGGTATTAGGTAGGGGTGATGTCTAAAGACACGGTCTATAATTATTTTTTGAGTTCATACCTATGTATTGAGAGTTTTGATATAGTGCAAACATCAACACAGGGGCAGGTGAAAGAATAGTTGATTCCATCTTAAACCAAAGTTTACTGGTTAAAATTAGGTTGCCTATAGCAACCAAGATGCTACTTCTGACTTTGCATGATAGGGACAGAGTTAGCTTTGAACCCATTTCCATTTGAGAGGCTTACGTTTGTTTAATAAAAGCTTTTTCACTTTCCTCAATATGATCCATGCTAATGAGCAACCAGTGAATCATTTCTTTAACCAGCTCTCCAACCACCTTTTACAATTTTAAGTTAAATGAAAGCTACTGGCAATATTTACTTGTTCTTTTATTCTCTCTTCTTCCTCAGACCTACTCCTTCTCCTGCCTTCCCATTTCTATCAAATAAAACTATTCTTCCAGAAATGAATTTTTAGAAATTTGGGTTCAAGAGGAACTAGAAGAAAATCTACCTGGGAGTTTGTTGTTGTTAATGTCTAACATGTTACTTTTACAAAATGATAGTAACATTGCCTTTACAAATAAAGGATGACTAACTTCCAATTGAGAAACTAAAGTATATTTAATCATTAGAGAAAAATCTCTAATTAAAGTACTTGGATAAATTATTTTATTTTAAAACATCAAGTGAGGTCTTTATAAATATAGTAAGGACAGGAGAATAGGATAGTTCAATCATCTAGAACCACTGCTGCGACTGGAAGTCAGGGGCTTCAAGTCAGGATCTGATTTCTCTGACAACTTTTTCATACATGTAAAAAATATCAAACATAAATATATGTTTGATTTGGATAAAGATAGTAAAGATGTTGCCATTAACAATGGAGACAAGGAGGCTACATTTTCAAAGTCATTTTTTTCTGTTTGCTTGAATAGATAAATTTGTAAAATATGTCTATATCCTAGATAAATATATAAATATTTATGGGATTATGTTTTTCTTATTAGATAGGAAACAAATGCAGTGGCTCACTCAATCAATGTAATATTGCAAAGATTAAAAGTAACATTTGAGTCTATCATGCAGAGGTATTTGACTTATATGAGTCAAAGCCAAGAAGTTTTACAGCTAAAAGAAACCACTTTTGATTACTGGAAAAAGTGATTACTTTAAACAAAGAAGGTTGATATTTTCAAACCATGGTGACCACACATTATGGATTTTTAAATCAATTAAATTGACCATAACCAGATTTTAAAAGTTTTAATATTATGGAACATATTGGAATTAAAATTATTAGAATAAATTACAGTCAGTACTGTTAAGTGGTGGTTTTCAAAACTTTAGTTTCAGGGTATATATTATCTTCACACACATTTGAATCACAAAATAAAATATACATCTTACTGTGAACCATAATAAAATGTTTAAATGCCACTGCACTGAGCCGTTGATGAACTTTACCCCGTCTCCCAAAACTAAAAGTGAAAGTGTTAGAAGGGACTTCAGACAGTGATCGTGGCTTAAAAACTTTCATTGTGTGAACAAAACTGTTCCAAGTAGTTTTATGAGAAAGTAAACAGAAAGAACAAGCAATGGGGAAAAGATTTCCTATTTAATAAATGGTGCTGAGATAACTGCCTAGCCATATGCAGATTGACCCCTTCCTTACACCATATAAAAAATCAACTCAAGATGGATTAAAGACTTAAGTGTAATACCAAAAACTATAGAAACCCTAGAAGAAAACCTAGGCAATACCATTCAGGACAAAGGGATGGACAAAGATTTTGTGACAAAAACACCAAAAGCAATTGCAACAAAGGCAAAAGTCGACAAATGAAATCTAATTAAATTAAAGAGCTTCTTTCTGCACAGCAAAATAAATTATCATCAGAGTAAACAGACAACCTACAGAATGGGAGAAAATTTTTGCAATCCATCCATCTGACAAATGTCTAATATCCAGTATCCACAGGGAACTTTAAACAAATTTACAAGAAAAAAAACCAAACAACTCCATTGAAAAGTGGGCAAAGGGCATGAACAGATGCTTCTCAAAAGAAGACATAGATGTGGCCAACATACATATATAAAAAAAGCTCAATATCACTGATCACTAAAGAAATGCAAATCAAAGCCACAATGAGACACCATCTCACACCAGTCAGAATGGCTATTGTTAAAAAGTCAAAAAACATCAGATGCTGGCAAGGTTGTGGAGGAAAAGGAGCGCTTTTACACTGTTGGTGGGAGTGTAAACCATTATAGAAGACAGTGTGGTGATTCCTTAAAGACTTAGAGGCAGAAATGCCCTTTGATCCAGCAATCCCATTACTGGATATATACCCAAAGGAATGTAATTCATTGTATTATAAAGATACATGCATGCATATATTCATTGCAGCACTATTCACAACAGCAAAGACATGAAATCAACCTAAATACCCATCAATTATAGACTGGATTTAAAGAAATATGGTACATATACACCGTGGAATATGAAGCAGCCATAAAAGTGAATGAGATCATGTCCTTTGCAGGGACATGGATGAAGCTGGAAGTCATTATCCTCAGCAAACTAATGCGGGAACAGAAAACTGAATACTGCATGTTCTCACTTATAAGTGGGAACTGAATGATGAGAACACATGGACACATGTGGGGGAACAACCCACACTGGGGCCCATCAGTGGATGGGGATGGGAGGAGGGAGAGCATCAGGAAGAATAGCTAATTGATGCTGGGCTAAATATCTAGGTGATGGAATGATCTGTATAGAAAACCACCATGGCATACATTTACCTATGGAACAAACATGCACAACCTGCACATGTACCCCTAAACTTAAAATTAAAGTTGGAAATCAGAAAAGTAAACAGAAAGAACTAAGGTGTTTCAGTCATATCTTCAATGGCACAATGAGTTTCATTTATCTAAATATAGAAAATGACACAGATATTCTTGCACATTTATATAATCTACTCTAAGTCAAAAGTTGAATCTGTTTCTATTTTCCAGCTAAAATCCAACAAGTCATAGTAGAGAACACATTCTACATTTGGTAATTAACAGAGATAACCTTTTCATGATGCTAAGAATATTAAAAACCTACCTAACCTCTCCCCTGCTGTGTGTACTGACTTTTATTTTTCCGTAATATATCAATGAGAGGCACAATGTTTCAGAAAAAAAGAATAAGAAAAATGTCCACTGAATGTTTTGTTTCAAATTAAATACAAACGTCAAAATTATGGAAATATTTAGCTTTGTTATCCTTTGTAAAAATTTGTTTTACATATATACGTGGTGGGAGTGTAAATTAGTTCACATACATAAAACCTGCTTGATGTTAAACCAACTACATATTTGAGCCAGTGTCATGCATACAAAAAATTCAAAAATTCAAAATTTTTTCTTTACTGACTGGATAAGGATTGTAGATACAAAGGGTTTTCCTGTAATCTTAAATTACATTTAATTTTAACCTCAATTAGGTTGATTAAATGGTCTAGTGCATAGCATGTGATCCTCAAAATTTTTGTTATACTCTTGTGATATGTGATAAATGACTCAAATTGAAATTATAGCACATGGTGCTTCTATATCTACTACACTGAGCACAGTCTTTCTTGTGCCATAGAGTTTTAATTGTTTAAATAAAGACTGTCCTAGAAATCTTACTACATGTAAAATATGAGTCAGATTTCACTTCGGGAAAACACTGGAAGTGAAATGGAAAACATTCAGGTTATTTTTATAACATAAAAAATAGTGTACTTTTGCTTAAAATGTGATGTCTGAAAATAAATGTATAGCTTTTAGCTTTATTATTAGTTTTGAGCTAGTTACATCTTAAATTATGTTCCTGAAATTCATAAAAAGTGACATTTAGACTAATATATAATTAGTACAAATAGCAGAACTGGTTGACAACTAACCAGGGTTCTTCAAGAGCATGCAGTCACTACATGAAACAGTCATTCTTAACCTTGCCTTCGCAGGCTGTGACTCAAATAAATCTATTAAAAATACATATTGGTTTGGACTTTTAGGCAGGAACAGCATCTTGTAAACTCTGTCTAGGATGTGTCTCCAAAATGTTGAAATACCCACTTACAAAGAAAACCACATACCTAATAGGTGAAATTTCCTGTGAGTTTAATGAAAATAAAATTTGGTGTAAATATAGAAAAAAAAGGAAGAGCATTAGAATTTTTAGAGAAATGTATGTACTCTATTGAGATTTAATCATGTATTCTCATATATCCATTCTCTCATTTTTATTAGGGGAGTTAGTGCTTTCCAAGGTTAAAAGTATAGGCTCTTGAGTTACAATGATTGGGGTGCAACCTTAGCTTTTCCACTGTTGAACTGTGTCATCTGAGACACTTTTACCCTTTCTTATCCTTATTTTCCTCATCTGCACTATGAGGATAATATAAGATCTACCCCAAAGGGCTATTTTAGGAATTAAATGAGATAATCTTTACAAAGTATTGTAAAAGTTTAGCATACTGCCTGGCTCATGCCAATATTGACACAGGCTAAATAACCATTATCTGAAATGTTTGGGACCAGAAGTGTTTCATATTTTTTCAGATTTTGAGATGTTTTCATATACATAATAATATATCTCAGGGATGGGACCCAAATCTAAACATGACATTCTATTATGTTGCATATACACCTCTTACATGCAGGTGTAAGTAATTTTATATATTATTTAAAGTAATTTTATATATTATTTAAAATAATATTTTACATGAAACAAAGTTTCTCACAGGAGGTCAGGTGTGGAAATTTTCACTTCTGGCATCATGAGCACAATCCCAAAAGTTTTGGATTTTGAAGCAGTTTGGATTTTGAATTTTTGGATTAGGGATGCTCAACTTATATATGTTTTATGACTAAATAATGATAAGCATTGACTGTGGAAAACGAAGATATGCATAAAGATGAAAATAAAAATACACACACTCATAATTCAAATATAATGGAATAACAATACTGTATTTCCTTCTAGTATTTTATATACATATGTTATATACCTGTGTATAGGTAAATTTTCATATTTAATTTTATATATATTGCGAAATGAATAGTATATATGATTTAATGAGTAGCTTTTTGGTATTGTCTTGTTTTGATAGAGAGTTTAAAGGGAATTCTTTATGCTAGCAGGCAATCAAGAATGCTTTTCAGTTTAGACTTAAAAAATTGGCCAGTGCCGTCTGTCATGTGTGTGTGTTAATGGGTCCTTATTGTTGGACAGGAGCCTGAAGCACAAGGAATATGTCTATTAACGCCATGAAAGATTAAAAAAAATTTGAATTTACCTCAATCAGATAAAAATGATAATGTCTTATATGATTATACAATAGTGCATATGTGCGTGTGTGTGCATGCACATGAAGACGCACGCACGCGCGCGCACACACACACACACACACACACACACACAGTTCCTGACCTCATCTCACGATACATGAATACTGATTTCTAGTTTTGGCCTGGAGATCAACAGAGTTTCCAATACCACTCTTCTACCACTAGTTTGTATTTGCTGTATTCTGCATTTTTAAACTTCATTTAATCCAATGACTTTCTTTCACTTTAATCTACTTTATAGGTGTTTAATCTTTCTATAAACCACTCTCAAGCACCACTTCACCCAAGTGATCTTTCCACTCCCCCTTTCTCTTTCTCTTTTTCTATTCTCCTTGACGATATCTACTCTTCTGCCACCATTGGAGTATCTTCTTCATTTTTATATACTTATATAAAACAATTTTCCTACAAAAACCAGATCAACTCCTGGATCTTCTGTGAAATCTCTCTCTTGCGCGCCCTTAATGATAGTCTTCTTCATTAAACTCTGATATAAACGACCATATACACCACTCACCCTGGGTGACAGAGCCAGACCCTGTCTCAACAAAAAGGAGGAGGAGGGGGAGGAGGAGGAGGAGGAGGAAGAAGAAGGAGGAGGAGGAGAAGAGAAGAGAAAAGGAAAGAGAAGAGAGGACAAAAAGAGAAAGAGAAGAGAAGAACAACAAGAAGAAGAAGGATGAGGAGGAGGAGGAGAAGGAGAAGGAGGAGAAGGAGAAGAAAAAGAAGAAGAGGAAGAAGAAGAACTCACAAGTTGATTATTTCCAAGTTAAAGGCAAAATTACAACCTAATTTCTTCTATCTCTTTTATAATGTTTGTATTAGTCTGTTTTCATGCTGCTGATAAAGACATACCTGAGACTGGGCAATTTACAAAAATAAGAGGTTTAATTGGACTTACAGTTCCACATGGCTGGGAAGGCCTCACAATCATGGTGGAAGGTAGGGAGGAGCAAGTCACATCTTACATGAATGGCAGCAGGCAAAGAGAGAATTTGTGCAGGCAAACTCTGATTTTTAAAACCATCGGATTTCCTGAGACTCATTCACTATCACAAAAACAGTGCAGGAAAGACCCAACCCCATAATTCAATCACCTCCCACTGAGTTCTTCCCACAACACATGGGAATTGGAGGAGTTACAATTCAAGATGAGATTTGGGTGGGGTGAGGACACAGCCAAACCGTATAAATGTTCTTCACACATATGGAAGAACATGGATTCATGAAAGGGATGAAATAATAGAATCATTATATCTCCTATAAATCTACCAGATTTAGTCTTTGTTTACTTGTAAGTTACAGGATGCCAAAGGGCCAGAGCATTTGAAAAAGAGATTCTAATACTAGCAGTTAGTATTGCTATTACTTTTTTTTCTTACATTTCTTGTCTCCCATACTTCCTTTTACACTACAATAATAGGAACACAGTCTCCTTCATATTAGATGTTTAAAATGTTTATAATAAGATTTTATTCAGCATTCTTATTTTATCTTTGTTTTTAATTTTTGTAGGCCCATAGTAGGCATATATATTTATGGGGTAGGTGAGAGATGTTTTGATATAGGCTTGCAATGTGAAATAAGCACATCATGGAGAATGGGGTATCCATCCCCTCAAGCATTTACCCTTTTGAGTTACAAACAATCCAATTACACTCTTCATTTTTAAATGTACAATTAAGTTATTGACTGTAGTCACCCTATTGTGCTGTCAAATAGTAGGTCTTATTTATTCTTTATTCATTTTGTTTTGTTTTGCACCTATTAACCATCCCCACCTGCCCCTGAGCCCCCAGTTTATAATGATATTTATATAATAGTTCATGGCCTAATTTGACATGAACATTTTGATACAGTTTTAAGAACTAATATTAAATACTCCAGATATTTAATGGAAAAATAAGTATGGCTGAATGTGTGCACATATCAATGTTCCAGTGATAATGACCCTGATAAAACATTTCAAGCTAGGTATAAAATTACATTTATATGCTTAGAACAGTTTCTTAACTGGGGGCAATTTTGCCCCTATGAGAGTATTTAGCAATATCTCCAGATATTTTTGGCTGTCACAACTAGGGAATTGCGGCATCTAGTGGGGAGGAACAAGGGATGGTGCTGAACATTCTAGATGCACAGGACAACCCCCACAGCAAAGAATTATCTGGCCCAGATGTGAACGGTGCTGAGATTGAGACACAATGGCTTAGCATTTCTAATGGAAGTGTAATTTTTTTGGTGCGTTCTTCATAATTGGAGAATAGTCATCTCTAATTTTGGGAATAGAGCTTACTCAATGTCCTTCGGGGTGAGACACCAGAATAAAAACTGCTCCAGGAACTAGATAAATATCATTATTTCTTTAGAAGTTTACAGAACACTCTCACCAACCTGTTGGATACACGATAGGAGAGCTGCCACTCTCTCCATAAATATTCATCACTATGGAAAAACTCCCCACATCCATGTGCTCCTATAACCTTAAATGGGAAACACATACTTCATGAGGATGTGAAGAAAAAAGCAAATAAACCTCTCTATTGGCATCCTATTGAATGTTTGATTGAAACTTCTAGACCAGGGTTCTTCAGTTCAGGCTGTTCATTAGGATTGTGTGAACAAACTTTAAAAATTCTGATGCTCAGGCCCTTGTACCCCAAAACACTTAACTGAGAAATTGGGATGATAGGCTCCAGGCATCACCATTTTGTAAAAGCTCCCAGGTAATTCTCAGGTATGATAAAGACCGGGAACCATTGTTCTAGCCTTTATCAACAATGTTGCACCTAGGGGAAAAAAAGATAGACTGACCTGGAACGTTTACATATAGTGCCAAAGAAGTTATACAAATCATTTAATGAGTTAAATGCTGCAAAATTCAAGACAGAGATTCTAGATGTCATTTGTTAATATAAAGGTGAGCACTGAGTGACTCTAAGGATTATGTAAACAGTTGTTTAAAAGTTGGCAAATAGCTAGGAGCGGGTCGCTAGTTACTCTAATTCCTGCTGATCTTCATATATTAAAAGAAATGAAAGCAGAATAGTTTTTTACTGTATTTCAAGGGCAAAACAAGGTTTTGATGAGAATGGAATTATAAGACACATAATGCGACAAGAAGTGAAATTTGAATTCATCCCTAAAAATTTCTGCAAGAAGGGGAAATGGTGTAAACAAGCCATCTGTGTTGTGATGTGAAACACATTCCCTTGTGGTGGTCCTTGTGGGGTGCCTTTATTATCATCAAAAAAAAAAAAAAAAGAAAAGAAAAGAAAAGGAACTTGCTGCAGGACCAAAGGCAGCAGGAATTCTGATCAACTTGTTTTCTAAATATGCACAAAATCATTCCTGCAAGGATATGAGACAGTCAAAAGTCAGGAAATGGGTGAATTAGTATAAATCTAAAAATTAAATAAAATACAGTATTGGCAAAGCACAGCTTTGATGCTGCTCTACATAAACACAAAAATGAACCGTTAAATTTAGAAGTGAACAGATTCAAATGCAGTTTGTCCTTTTTCTATCTATAGTATGAATCCTTCTGATCATGTACTGTACATTTGATGGAAGCATGTGGCTGTGGCAAATGTCCCCCAGGAACAGATCCAAATCAGAAGTTCAATTTGCTTCAAGATCTTTAAAATGTTCCAGGGGTGCAAAGTGGGTTGAGTTCACTCAAATTCTTATACTATCTTTTAAAACAGTGGAATACACAACAGGGAATATTGGAGACTTGAAACTTGAAAAAGCACAAGTTCGTTTTAAAGAAAACAAACATTTTATCTTAATTTTCCATGAGAGACAAATTAATATAATTGTTAAAAATATCGTTATCTGCCCTATTTTCTAGACCTGTAATAATTCCTTTTTCAATTATTAATATTTTTTACTTTTTTAGTGTCTGAGGTATATACTGTCCTTGGGTTTTAAGGCATGAACCCCAGCTCCAATTCCTATTAGCCATGGGATTCAGGAACCTGAGTAACCTCCTGGATCCTCAATTATGTCTTCAGTAAAGTATAGATAATAATATCTCCCTCAGTAGTTAGTTATGAGGATTAATTTTTAGGATGGTGAAATTGTGGCATACCCATAAAAGAGAATACTACTCAGCAATAAAAAGGATATATTTGAAACATGAATAAACCTGGAAAGTATTACGCCAAATGAAGGGAGCCAGGCTCAAAAGGCTGTATATGACATGATTCCACTTATATTTCACTTTGTAAATGGCAAAGCTGTAGGGACAGAAAAGATCAACGGATGTCAGGGGTATGGGGTTTAAATGGGAACTTACTGCAAAGAAACAGGAGAGAACTTTTTGGGATGATAAAAATATTCTGTATCTTGACTATAGTGGTGTTTACGTGACTATATTTCTGTTGATTCATAGAATAGTGTAACTGTTTCATGAATGGGTGAGTTTTGATTTGTAAATTATTCATCAATAAACTTACAATCCCACTCCAAAGAGTAATGCATGAAAAGTTTAAAAACAAAAATAAATGTTAAAAAAAAATGGCACATGGAAGTGCCTAGCATGTTACCTATAAACATCCTTTTGTCATCTCTTCTCCTTTGTTTCTCAGCCAAATATTTTTAATACATTCTACCTTTGAATGCAATTTTTTATCATCTATTTTCTCCTTTACCTCCCATAAACTGGTTTCTGGCCTTTCACAAAACCCCAGTGACCCTTTAGTTGTCTTTTTAAAAAATTATTATTATTGTTGTTGTTTTTTGTTGTTATTGTTGTTTTGAGTTGGAGTCTCGCTCTATTGCCCAGGCTGGAGTTCAGTGGCACAATCTTGGCTTACTGCAAGTTCTGCCAGCCGGGTTCACGCCGTACTTCTACCTCAGCCTCCCAAGTAGCTGGGACTACAGGCGCCCACCATCACACCCAGCTAATTTATTGTTGTTTTAGTAGAGACGAGGTTTCACCATGTTAGCCAGGATGGTCCCAATCTCCTGACCTCGTGATCCACCCGCCTCGGCCTCCCAAAGTGCTGGGATTACAGGCGTGAGTCACCACGCCTGGCCAAAAATCATTATTATACTTTGAGTTCTGGGACACATGTGCAGAACATGAAAGTTTGTTATGTAGGTATACACGTGCCATGGTGGTTTGCTGCACACATCAACCCGTCATCTACATTAGGTATTTCTCCTAATGCTATCCCTCCCCTACCCTAATCCCCCACTCCCCCGCCCCGACAGGTGCCGGTGTGTGATGCTCCCCTCCCTGTCTCCGTGTGTTCTCATTGTTCAACTCCCACTTACGAGTGAGAACATGCAGTTTGGTTTTCTGTTCCTGTGTTAGTTTGCTGAGAATGATGGTTTCCAGTTTCATCCATGTTCCTGCAAAGGACATGAATTCATCCTTTTTATGGTTCCATAGTGTTCCATGGTGTATATGTGCCACATTTTCTCAAATACAGTATGTTCTTCAATCTCTCTGATGATTCAAATTTTGTCAAAGTGCCTCTTTCTTGATATCTTTTGCCTTCTGGACTTTGAGGACCCAGGGACTCTTCACGGGCTCCTTTTCCTTTTCTGCCCATAAATATAGTAATTCCTCAAAGTTGTATATCCAGTTTATTCCTTTCTCATTGTTTCTATTCATATGGGCCCTCCTACAATTTCAACCATGAATGACTTTCAAAGATTGGACTTTTAAATATCTCCCCAAAGACCAAAATCAGATTCATATTTTCATTTGCCTGTTAGGTAGCTCTGGTTCCAAAAATAATAGGTTCTTTCCCAAACAAAAATGTTCTGGAATTATTTGTTAATGCAGTACATTCTTAATGAATTCATGTGCCACAATGATCATTTGTTTGTCATGATATACGGGTACTGTGAGTGTGTTTAAATATCTTGTTTCTAGAGTTTCCATTCTGTTCCAATGATATGTCATCTTCTGAGCAAATAGTTCAGTGTTCTTCACTATGGTGATATTTTAATATATTTTTATTTCTGATCATTCAAGTTTCAATAATTACCTGTTCTTCATATCTTCTTCTGACTAATTTTGCCAGTGTTTCCTCACAGATAAAAATTAGAGTTTTGTGAGATTTATCTTGAAGGGATTATGATTGCTACTTTTATAAATTAACTTTTATAAATCAATTTTAGAGCAGTTAACAACTTGGTAATGTTGCCTTTCTTTCTGATGAACTATTTTGTGTCTACATTTATTTAAGTTTTATTTTAGATTTTTTAGTAAAGTTGTGTACTTTTCTTCTTGTAAGTCCTGTTCATTTTGGGGCTAAATATCCTAATATTTTATGTTTTGCTGCTATTATAAACAGAACAGCTACCCATTATATATTGACCTAACTATAGCTGCTATGTAAGAAAAATTTCCTTATTTCAATAATATTTTAACTGATTCTGTTAGTTTTTTCTAATTATACAATCACGTATTTTTAAAAGACCAATAATTTTCTCTATTTCCAATAAATTAGCCTTATTTCTTTTTTCTAGTCTTTTTGATTTGATCAGAACTTCCAAAGCAATGTTAAATAACAGTGGTGCTAGAACTGACTTTTTCTTAACCAGAGTTTTTAATGCTAGTGCCTCTAGTAGTTACACATTAACCCATTATATGTTTGAGATGTTTTAAAAATCTTAAGGAACTATCTATTGAATTCTAGTTTACCTGATTTTCTTCTAATGAGGTATTTTTTTTTTTTCCTTTATACCGGTAACTTTGGAGATACATATCCCTCTTTTTTCCACCTTTTGCGTGGTGAAAAATATATTTACACGTGTATAAGGGAGGAAGTAGAAAAAACTCATCGAAATATTATTTATTGTTGAAGTGCCTAGAGCTCATAATATTAAAATAAGGGGGCAAAATTCATCAGAGTACAAAAACGTTCACAAGCAAACTGAACACTTTTAAACTTAGTATCTTCCTCATAAAGATATCACATTATACTATTAAATTCGTCATTGATTTCAGACGGTAAGCGTCAGATAATGCAAATCAATTGTAAACTGAATTGGCAAATGTAAATATACATGATTTCATAAAATTTAAAAAATGTTGAAAATTGCTAGGATCATACTAAAATCCATTGATATAAGAAGGTCTGAGAGATTTAAAACAATTAGTATTTGAAGAAGAAAACATCAAAAAGTTTGATGACATTAAATGCATTTAATGCTTTGACTTCAGTGTACTTTAAGAATGCTTTGACTTTCAGTGGTTCAAAAGGCCCTTGGAAAATGAGTTGAGACCTCTAGAACTTTTGCCAGAAGGATCTTTTTATGATAATTTATGAAAATGTAATCTTATAATTTTATTAGAGAACTGTTATTTAAAAGATTTATTATTTGATTCATCTTTATTTTATTATAGAAATTGGTTCATAGTTTCAATTCCAAGTTACCCATTGTTAGATGAAAACAAATACAATTCACAAATTCATTTTTATTTTAGGGTTGATTGTCAATAAAATGTTTTTTGTTTCTAAAAACTACTAACTATGAGAGTATGGTTCCAGTTTTAAGTGAATTTACTTCTAAAGATCAGTTCCTATTGTACTGAGACAATAAAGACCTCCTGGACACTAATTAATTTTCTAATATCGAGCAATTCATGTATCACTGGAATGAAGCCTCCTTGTTCTTCGTATATTATTCTCTTAACATTCCTTAGGATACTAGTGGTTAGAATTTTTTAAAAATTATTTTAGTTGTTATGATATGCCTTACTCTTGGATTGAAAAAAGCATAATTATTTTAAGATCTACTAGTATTTTATATAAAATATATTTTATTTACTTATAAATGAAATTGGCCTATAGTTTATATTTATGTGGTATCTTTGGCAGGTTTTGGTATCAACATTGTACTGTCTTTGTCAATTGAGAAACTGTAAACATTAGGAATATTTAAACAGTACAAATATTATTTGTATAAAAAATTGAAATAATATCTTCATAAAAAACCCTAGAATTATGATACCTATAATTTTTCATGATTATTACATTTTTTAAATGCATGCTTTTCTCAAGTTAATTTTGAAAATTCCTATTTCATTAAAATTTTGTTTCATGGAAATATATAGTATTCTATTGAGTTTCCAAAAATACATATCAGTAGTAAACTCTCTTGTCTCTAATTTTGTGTAATTGCACTTTCTAAAATTTTGCTGCACATACCAATATTTTGTTTATTTGTACTCATATAAGCTGTTGAATATATTAGACATACAATTTATATATTTCCTACTTTATGCAACAACTTTACATAGACTTTCTTTCAAAAATACTTTTTAGTATACCTATTTAGACTTGTGTTAGATTCACAATTATTTTGGTTTATTTCTCTGCTTAATTGACTTTAGTGTTCACAAAATCCTCTAAGAATGCCATATTATTATTAAACTTTTAATTTTCCTTTACTTCTCCATCTGTTGAAATGAATCTTAAATTTTTGCTTCAATTAGAAGATATGAGTGTTAAACTTCTTAAGACTTCATGTTATCTTAGATTATCTTTATTCTGCTTTTACAGATTAAATACAGATTTATAATATGGATTAAATCTAAATGTGTAATATAATTCCCTTTGGTCACTTTTTTCCCCCACAACACTGTTTTCTTTCATTTAGTGTTACAGAGGATTCTGAAAATAACTTGATTTCATTTCCCTAGTAGGCAAACACTTTTTGTTTTGTTTTTGTCTTCTTCCTGGATTCTTGTATCTCTTTTTGAATTCAGTTTTTATAACAACAACACTACCACAACACTAACATGATCTATCTTGCAGTGCAGGGGTAAGGTATCTACTTACTTAAACTTATCTTGTTTGAAAGCGAAGCCTATCATTCAAAAAGAATGTACAGGCAAGGACACTTTTTTCCTGTTAAAACACATATTCTTGCTTCAATTTGTTCTTTACTCTGTACATTGGCTTGTATCAATCATCATTTGTATTGTACCTTTTTATCACTTAGTCCTTTCCTTTATATTCCCTCTGGTTCTATAACACGGCTATTGAGATCTCTGGCTGGGAGGAGAGTACTCTCTTCACTCTGTAGTCTAGAACTGCTACAAATTCCCTAGGCTTCAAATACAACTGCCTAACAATTCTTCTGTTTTCTGGCCAGCTTTGTCCCTTATTTCCCTTGATGTACTTTCCCAGGGAAGAACGTTCCTCCTAGGTCCCACAGGCAATACAAATCATCCAATCAAATTTCTGACTTAAATAGGACAACCTGACTTACATTTGTCTTCATCCTTGCTTCTTCCCCTCTTTACAGTAGAGTTCTCCATCCCCCTGGATGCAAACGCTCCTTTGATCTCTTCTCACTCGACAGACTCTTCCTGATATCGAGCAGCACAGAACCTTCATTTATTGTCTGTGTGTTGGAGATAATGAATCCAAAGTCTTAAGCTGTCTCTCCAAAGATGCAGACTCACATCTCCAGATACCTATTAGACAATTTCACTCAAACATTTCACAGAAAATTCATATTTTCATGTCATAATTTTAACTCGTCATCCCCTCACTTCTCATCTGGTTTATATTTGTTTCCTCACAGAGTAGATGGCATCGCCCTACTAAGTCACCCTAGCCAGGAAAACCCAAGTTGCCCTTGATTCATACATCTTCCTCATCCTGTATTTTATACAATTATCAAATAGTTTTGCTTGCATCTCTTAATGGTGAATAAATTTCACCCACCTTCTCCATTTCTGTACTTTATTTAGGCATCACTTCAGGCCATTGTCTTTCCTGATTATGACAATTCCTTTTTACGTGGTCACTTTGTATCTATCTTACCTACCTCTAAATAATTATCCACACTGCAGCAGAATGGTGCCTCTAATGTCCCCAAATCATTAAAATTATATTAAATAAACTCCTCTATACAAGCACCTGTGGCTGTATATTGCCCGCAGGATAAAGCGTTCGCTCCCGATGAGTCTCACAGGCTCCCGGCCCCCGTTTCCTTCGCTACGCCACCTCTTGCCATTCCAGTCACTTCCTCCCTCCAGGGTCACTGGCCCATTCGCTCCGTATATCCTATGGTGCAGCCAGATTGAACTGCTGGAGCCTCATGCTTCCCTACCTCCAATCACTGTCTTCTTAGACATTTATCCTCTTTTGCCATTTACCAAACTAACCCCAAGTTTCAACTAGATGCCACTTTATGCAGGACCTCAGCTCTGACCAAACCATCAATCCTCACCAAACTGAATTAAGTAGTCTTTCTGCATTTCTGTAACACTCTATAACTCCCTTTTGTAAAATGTACTACAAGATATTACAACTTCCTGTTTATTGAGCCATATTTCTACCCAGACTGAAGGCAGAAGTTAGGTATGTCTTATTTTTAAAAATTATAGACCCCAGAGACCATCGGTGACTGGACATGTCAAGCACATAATAAGTATTTGTTGAATTGGTTAAGTGACTCTAAACTGTTTCACTATTTTCCAAACAACCACTTATTCCCCAAGTCTTCAGAATGTTGTTTTCTTTCTCCTGTTCTGCACTATATTTTTCATACAATGTATTCTTTTCTGTTTATGAATCTACGAATGAGGTGGGTCATAGGCAGATGCATGTTAATACAGAACACGTAGCTGTCTCTTGCCCTTGCTAGGATGACCAGCTCTGTATCTGAAGAGAAGACTGCTATAAACTGATCCTAGCACAACTCTAGGCATCTGTTTGGGATTCTTGTATGATTCTGATTAATTGAGGTGGGATCCTCTTTTACTCTCCCTACCCTGTTATCTGACATCTTGAGCCAGTGATTACAGAACCTTACTTGTGGTGACCACATCTCCCATCGGACAGCCTGCCACTGTTCTCTGCCCACTCTTACCTTTTGTGGCCTTGTTTCCTGGTGGTTCTTATCCCTTGAAGGGTATAGAAAAAAATGGGAGAGTTGAAAGGAAGACTCATGTGGGCTTGACTTTTGCATGTTTGGCAGAAACATGTCTGTAGAATGTTTGAAAATTTAATAAGAACATAGGCCTCTGAATCAAAAAGGCAGAGACTATATTGGTGATGGTGTTTGTTGGGGATGCTCAGATCTCTGCCTCTTTCTTCAGGTAAATTTCATTTCTAAAGCAAAGCTAAATATGTTACAAAAATAAATATGGACAATTTATTCCCCCTCAATCCAACTGCTTTAGGGTTGTATTTTGCTGAAACTCATGCTTGATTCTGACATTCAGTTTCCTGCCAGCGTTCATTTTCAGTACTATGGGAATTTTACCTTTTCACTCTGGTCTTTATTATTTAATTTTGAAATTGGTGGCTCCTAGAGAGAATTATTTTTTTAAACTAGAAGACTGCTTTTTATTTCTGTGTGTCAAAACAGCATATTTCCTTAGAATATTGGAAGGTAAAAACTGTAGTTAATCACCTAAATTTGTTAATATAGAGAGCATGAATAATTTTGCTATGCCAAGGCACTGCAAGTCCAGTGAATTTTCAATACTCAAGGCAGTGTTTCTCTGCTTTCATACTCCAGCCTCCAAAATCAGGTCTTTACTCGGCATTCCTTGCCTAACTGAGCTGAGCACCGTTCCTAAGCTATACTTCTCAGCAGCACACTGTTTTTCCCTTTGGTATCAGATTAAGAGCAAAAATAGTAGTAGTAATTGATTCGACTTCTAAGGATGAGACAGCTACTGGATAACTTAGATATTATTTTCTTATGGAAATAGACACTTATGAGTCAGTTTTGTTTTTCTTGCCTGCGATGTTTGTCTCCAAACCACCATCCATTGATTTACTGACTGTTTTAAACATGTAAGATATCTTGCACAAGAACTATTCTGACGAAGAAACTTGCTTTCCAATACTAAATTAAGGCAATTAATCAATGTCCATGAGATTTACTGCATTTATGTACCCTATCTTCCAAAACAGGCAACCTTATAGGTTAGTAAAATGGCCATTCAAGACTTCATTAAGGTGTCAGATGAACTCCTACTCTGACAAGTTAAAACACTAGCCTGCAAGATTTTGTGTATCCTCTGAACCAAGATATAATCAGAACTCATAAAAGTTGCTGTTTCTCCCCAGACTCTAAAGGAAACCCCAAACACTAACTCCACCAAGTTAAAACACTAGTCAGCAAGATTTTGTGTATTCTCGGAACTAATGTATAATCAGAATGCATGGAAGTTGCTGTTTTTCCCCAAACTCCAAAGGAATGGCAGTGGGGTGGCACCTCTCATAATTAAAACTAGTTACCCATTGGGAAAATGTTTGCATCTTCACTCAGTAATTCTGAACTCTGCTGTTTAGAGATTTCATTTTCTAAAGTAATAATGCTTCCAATAGGGGGCATAAAAAATGGTTCCATTTAATTGGAAATGAATTAGCCTTTTTGGAATCCTCATGTCAGAAAAAATATGGAAGAGACATACACTAAAAACAAACAAACAAACAACAACAAAACAGGTAATCTCATATGATGCTTCTTTGGTTCAATGGTTAAATTTAATAGAACTCTGTATAAATAGGAACATTAAGATACAGATTTCTCAAGAATAAAGCTTTGGGTTATTCCATTGAATAAAGAACCCCAACTGAGAGGCAAGTTGAATGTAAAAGAAACATGGAATAGTTAATAGCAGAAACTCATAAATACTGTAGATATTGTAATGACCATCTGTTGAATCAAATACTATAACTTTTAACTTCTTTTTCCACCTTGCTGTGCTATGTATGTATTTTAACTATTTTTTATTTCTCTATATCCCATTATTAATGTTTTAAGGGAATAAGTAATAAAGAATTATACAATTTAATACCATGAGTACCAGAATAAAGCCAGACCTCTATATCTGTGGGTCCTGCATCAGCAGATTCAGCTAACAGTGGATAAAAATATCTGGTTAAAAAGCAATACAAAAGAACAATAAACAATTAAAAACATGCAGATTTTAAAAGTGCAGTATAAAGAGCTGTTTACATAGCATTTACGTTGTATTAGATATTGTAAGTAACATAGAGATTATTTAAAGTATAGGGGAGGATGTGTGTAGATTATATGCAAACACTATGCTATTTCATATGAGACATGCACCTGTAGATTTTGTTATCTGAGGGAGTCCTGGAATCAACGCTCAATTGATACCAAGGGATGCGTGTATATACTAAGGATTGAATGGACATTATCCTAAAGTACCATGCTTCAGCGAGAGAAATTATCTGATGGAATTTTGGTTAGTCTCCCCCAAACAATAATCGACTGTTTTAAATTATCTGAAAGAGCAGTTGCATTATATTTTTTGAACTGTAGACATGGAAAGAAGGGTGCATATAAATATAAGGGAGCCACAGAGGTGGGGCTTAGTGAAATTTGTCCAACTTTGGCAATTAAGAAATTAAATACATTTTCTTTTTGAGAAAATTCCAGAATCAGTGAGAGAAAGAGATCCACATCCCGTCATGAAAACGGAAGTAAAGCATTTGTTCTCCTTGCTTTTAACGAGGTAGGGCATAGATATTTGATTTAAGCTTGCGCAGTCAGTACTTTGAAACTTTAAGAATGAGAAAAATCCAAAACAAACAAACAAACAAACAGTGGCAACGAAGTGAAGGGACCGATAGCACAGCAGATACCTACTTCCTGCACCGGTGGTCACTAGCGGGTGGTACAGTAGTTGTATTTCCTGTTGCATCATCTTAACTAGGAAGTTTCTATGGCTATTCTTGCTGTCTACCTTTCTTGGTTCTCTAGGTTTTTGGATTTTGTTTATTTTGTTTGTTTGTTTGTTGTGTTTCTGTTTTTGTTTTAGTCTGGTTCTTCAATGTTCTTGTTGATTCAGAAAGCTACCTGACATCTTTCCAATTAATTCTTTATTCTGCATAAATATGGCAGAGCTGATGATCTCTATTGTTTGCGGCAGAAAACGCAAATTGGTACAAGTTCTCAGCACAGTCCCTGGAGAGGAATAGAAAAGGGCTCCAGCTCCAGCAAGCTGGCTGACAGCAGCCAGCTGGAGCAGGGGATCTATGTTTGTGGCCACAGTGCCTGACATAAAAATGCCTGTTACTTGAAGAAAAAAACCCTCTGGTGTTCCTCCATTTTTTATTTTTATTTTTTTACATTATTGAAGAGGGAACGTTTTAATTCTCTCCACTGTGAACTCTTTCTAAAGGTTTTGCTTTCTTTAATTCTTTGTAAAAATTAACACTGGTGGGAGGCTGAGGCAGGTGGATCACAAGGTCAGGAGTTCAAGACTGGCCTGGTCAACATGGTGAAACCCCATCTCTACTAAAAATACAAAAGTTAGCCAGGCATAGTGGTGCACACCTGTAATCCCAGCTACTCTGGAGGCTGAGGCAGGAGAATCACTTGAACCTGAGAGGCAGAAGTTGCAGTGAGCCAAGATCACACCATTGCACTCCAGCCTGGGCAATAGAGTGAGATCCTGTCTCAAAAAAGAAAAAAAAAAATTAACACTCATTTCACCTGGTGAAGAACTTTTGTGTATAAGCCTTAATTGCAGAATAAGATCCACTTTTATGAAAGGACTTCTGAGATGGTTATAACCTTGATTTTCAAAAAAAGGAGACTTGGCTCATTGTTTCTGTAAAAACATAAACTGGTAAATCACTACACAATCAGGTAACTCATCTCCCATATCTGTTAGACACTGAACAAAGCAGGTGGTGTAGTATTTCAGAAATAGTTTGAATTTTTGACTAAAGAAAATCATAACCTGTCTATCTTGAAAATATACAGCAAACTTCCAAAAGAAGGAAATAATTAGAGGAATTTCCTGTTCATATCTTTATTTTCTCTAGAGATAGAAATTCGTGAAAATCTGCAAGCTGGATTTCTATAGTTAATACAAAAAGCTCCTCATGTAATTTTAATAGTTATAATTAGGTACTTAGAAAACTTTCTTTCATCTCCCAACTCATTAGAGGGACAGACTTCAAAATGACAACTAAATATTTTTTTTAATCTCTTAGCCTAAAATGTTCAGTTCAACATTTCTCCTAATTGCTAGTGAAATTTCATTTTGTTCATTTTACAAAAATCCACCATATAATCACGTTCTTATATTTGAAGGAATGTTATAACATGATATTTTGTAAATATAAATAGTCCTGAATATTTTATAATTTTATCCTCCTCTTAATTATTTATAACGCAATATGCAGAATAAGATATGTATGAATGAAGTTTGACTAAATATTCACAGTTTGGGAATATCCGGGTTCAAAAAAGTTTAAGCACAAAAATACCCTTCATTACAATAAAGAACTACAATGCTCAGAGGCCCCCACATAAGCCTGCAGTGTGGGGAATAAGCCTGGAGGGCTTATTCATACATAATATTAATACATATTTAACTGTCAGGACAGACCAGGTTAGGGAACAAGCACAATAGGAGTTTGGTGGCAAGGAAACGTGTTGTCTTAACATTTTTAAAAGTGAGTAATCTTAGACATGTCCAAGTAAGTGACTTAAGACTGAGGAACACACAAGACACAACATTCAGCACAGTAACAGATCCCAGGACTAAGAACTGAAGCAGAAGTTGTACACTTTGGACCCACCAGCTGAGTTTGGCTTGAAGGTACATTGTGCATGCACTGCTCAGGGATTAACAATAAGTGGTAAATGGTTGCTAGCATAACTTGTGTTATGTGTTGAATTATGTTTCCCAAAAATGCATACGTTGAAATCCTACCCTCCAGTGCCTTAGAATGTGACCTTACGTGGAAAAGAGGTCCTTATAGATAATGATTTCATATTGGAGCAAGGCAAGCCTCTAATCTAATATGACTGGGATCCTTATAAAAAGGGGAAATTTAGATACAGACACTCCTATGGGAGAATAACATATAGAGATGAAGGCAGAGATGAGGGTGACGCTTCTACAAGCCAGGGAAGTCAAAGTTTGCCAGCAAACCACCAGAAGCTACAGGAGTGGCATGACAGATTCTCCCTCACAGCCCTTAGATTGAACATACTCTGTTGCCACTTTGATCTTGGGTTTATAGCTTCCAAGATTGTGTGAAAATTCTGTTGTTGAAATCACTCAGTTAAGTCACTAAGCCATGCAGCCCTAGGAAACTAATGCAACTTGTGTATAAAAATTCGGGATCTTCAGCTTCTCTGAAAAGTAGCCAACTTTGGCACCATCCAGCTGATTAACTGGAACAGGGCATCAACTGCCACCTTTCCACAGGAAGTTCTTCAGTTTAACAAAGCCCCAGCCAGGTCATTTTAATCATTTAAGTTGTCTGCTGGATTTTAACCATTTAAAAGTTGCCAGGTATCACCTCAAAGGAAAATGGATCAGGAAGTTTGGAAGTACCTCAATAAATGCATTGTGATAATATAATCTTTGTGATTTATAGAAGTAAAAAAGTAGGAAGTATCCAACTGTGAAAAAAAAAAAAGATAGAAAAGACAAAAAATAAATAAATAAAAATGACTAACCAGGGAGATTTCTGACCATCTCAAATTGTAAGGAATTCTAACCAAGATAAAAGGAAAAAGATAAAATTAGAAACAAGTATAGAAAAGCTAAGTGAAACTGTGATCATGATGCCAGAGAAGCTCCTCAAACCACCTACACTGAACAAGAAGAAGACAGAAGGGGTAGCTTACCACTCGAGGGAGTTTTAAATGCAGAGAGAAAGCTCTGGAAAGACAGTATAGACATGATGGAAAGAGAGGACTGAAGACAAATGTACATCTGGCTAAGGGGATGCTTCTCCACTCAAGTTCCACTTTGAACAAGTTCAAGCTATGAAGTTGAGACAAATTACATCCGCAGATTTTCAGAAATGTTGATCACAGAACCATTGCTGATAACCCTTAAGGAATAGTAGGGGATGGAGAGGATCCAGAAGACTGGAAATGAATAACAATCTAGCAGTTTTCAAAGAAAGAATCACGGAAAAATTTTACAATACACAGACGCCTGATAACAATTTTTACTAAAACGTTAAAACAGATCATCACTCAAATGTGTTTGGACATGTAAGGAAAACAAATGATTATTAGAACTTGGAATTGGTTTAAAAATAGAAGTTAAATAGTAATAGAGGCAGCAGGAAGGTGACCCATTCCCTACTATTCTGCACTCCTCTCACTTTTTCAAGCTACACTGGCCTCTTGGTTGTTGCTAGACACACCTAGCATGCCTCTGCTGAACAGGCTCTGTGCTAACTGCTTGTTCATTCTGGAATGCTCCTCCCAAAGGCATCTGCAAGCCCTGTGCCCTGCTTCCTTGAAGGTTCTGGTCTAGTGGTCACCTTCTCCTTCCCTGATGACCCTGTATAGTGTTGCAGCCGCATACTCACCATCTCTATCCTCTGCCCCTACTTTATTTTTCTTCATAGTACTTGCAGCTATTTTTAATTTATTCAATAAATGTTACATGCACTAACTAATGCCAGTCACTTTTATAGGGGCTTCGGTCTCTTCTCTACAGCTCTACTACACTGCCTCTCTAACAGCCTTATATTTGACTGATCTTTTTAGGGTATTGTCTATCCCCGTTTCGACTCCCATCAGAATTTTATGAGAGCAGGATTTTGCTTTTTCTCGTTTTATCTTAGCCTTTAGAAAATAATGTTGTGGCACATAGTAGATATTCAGTAAATATTTTGTTAAATAAGTAAAATATAAATATAAGAGGCTGGAAATGCAGGAGTTTCCCCTTCTAAAATAAGAAGTTTCTGTTGATGAAGATAGGTATTGGAGATTATTAATCTTTGGATTTCAACACCTGGCAGAGTGCCTGGCTTGTGTAGTGAGGGAACATAGGAAAGAGGAGAGCTGGAAAGGAAGCCGGACATGTGAGGTGCTTGGCAGAACATGAGCTAGAATAGCTCAGCATCCTGAAAGCCCAGGGAAGAGAGGTCTGTCAGGAATGAGAGAGTGGTCCATGGTGTTAAAGGAAGACAGAGATCATGGCATGGAATTTTCCATTCAACTGCTCAGTCTCTGAGACACAAATAAAATTGTCTGTAATGAAATAGGATAAAAAATCAGTTGCACAATATGGATCAAGCATTACCCACATTTGAGCTACTTTGGAAAGTGCTATAAAACCTACCAAGAAGCAGAAGAAACATCTTGGCTCTGAAAAGACTGGCAATTCAGTGAGAGAGGATTCAGTAGTCAAAGTGGTATCAAGTAGAAAACCAATAACAAAAAGAACAGCAACATAAGCAATGGCATCAAGTTCCATGTGACTAATGTCCAAAAGGGTAAATGCTTTCAGGAGAAGATCAAGGTCACAGTAGGCTCACAGAATACGTGTCTGGAGAGCTCTGTCTTTCGGTAGCATAAATGTGTGTCTTCATGAGGACAATTAACTTTAGTCAATCAACAAAAGATAGGATTACTAAAATAAATGAGTGTAAGGACAATATTAATAACCAAATAGCATTAGACATCAAGATAATCCTACCTAACGCTGTTAGCATTTGAAAGAAAAACATTCAGATTCCTAATCTATTGGGGAATATTAACATAATGTGGCTTTGAAAATTTTAAAAAGACCTCATAATTAATTTAATCACCATTTTGCATAGCATTCCCACTTGTAATCTGCATTTTTGCTTTAAAACTCTTACTATATAGCTGTCATTCTGATCTAATGAAATGCCTCTTACTTAGGAAGAGAGGAAATTTTCAAATGTTGAGGCTACACAGAAATGAAGAATGAAACATGTGTCTGTCACTGCAATTTCACCATGGTAGACTAATTGCAGAGGCCTGTGGGTATGGATTGATGTTGCTGAGTAGTCAGCCTTTACTGCCATCGCTTTCAGGGCAATTTGCATACCATGGCTCATAGTGTTTTATGATTTTTCTTTTAAAAATAATCCCACTTTGTTAGTCACTAAATCTATTTAACTCTTCCAGTGCTGACTAGCATCTAGGCCATGTCTGCAGACTGAGTGCACATCTCTCTCCCTTGGTGAGTGCCGAGAAGAAGGGGAAGGGAGTTTGAAAAGAGCATCCTAGCTGGTGGAGTTTCCTGTCTTTATCTCTGAGAAGATTAATGTTGTATGGCGGGTTTTCTAGAAAGTAGACAGTGGTGGTTAATTTTATGTGTCAACTTGACTGAGCTCAGTGATGCCAGATTGCTGGTCAAACATTCTTTCTGGATGTGTCTGTGAGGGTGTTTCCAGTGGCGATGAGCATTTGAATTGCTACACTGAGTAAAGCAGGTCACCCCCACCAATTCAGATTGGCATTATCCAATTTGTTGAGAACCCGAATAGAACAAAAAGGTGGGAAATGGAGAAAATTCCTGTTTCTGAGCTGGAATATTCATCTTTTCCTGCCCTCAGAGATTACTGCTCCTGGTTCTTCAGCCTTTGGACTCAGCCTGGGACTTCCACTATTGGCTTTCCTCTTTCTCAGGTTTTTGGCTTTGGACTAGAACTCTACCACCAGATTTTCTGAGCTTCCAGTTTGCAGTCGGCAGATTGTGGGGCTTCTCAGCTTCCCCAGTTGTGTGAGCCAATCCTGTGTAATAAATCTCTTTCTGCATAACTACATATATCCTACCGATTTTGCTTTTCTGGAGAATCCTGACTAATACACAATCCTGAAGTAGACGTGGGTGTTCAGGAGGTTTATTGAGGAATGTTCATGGGATTAATACCTCTGGAAGAAAAGGAAGTAGGATTAGAAAGAGGGAGAAGTTGTGTTACAACACAGTCAAAACGGAAGCCTGAAAGTGGAATGGTGCATCAGAGTCAACTCAAGTTCTGGTCAGAGGGCTGGGTTTTTATACCCCTCACTGGGTGTGGGATGATTTGGCAAGGAGGCATGACCTTGCATGATGCAATCAGCTGAGGCAGTCCCTGAAAGTGGCTGACAGCTGAGGACTGTCTCTCAGAAACACTCCCATCAGCTAGGGAAAGAAGTCTTTCACTCCTGAATGGGGACCTAGGTGGCACAACACAGTTTCCACCACAGGCACCACATTTCTTCTAATGACGGAGGCTCAGGCAGACCTCAGGTAAACAGCATGGTACATTCTCCTTGACTTTCGTGAGAAGGTTCTTCTATGGAATATTATTCAAGTATCTGTTCGCTACTGCCTAATAATTTGTCGTTAATAACTTCAATACATTCCATAACTCTAAACAACTTAAAGGGAATCTTTGACAATTTTAATAATTTGTATCACACCAGAGAGAGAGAGAGAGGAGAGATCCGTTGACTGTTGCAAGCTTATGTAGAAATATATCGATTTTTCTACTGCAATCAAGCTTAGGTCCTGAATCTTAGTGTGTGCATGATTATTTTGTGTTGGAGATAATGTTTTATAAGGGACTTACCTGTTTTTCAAGGGTCAGGATTTTCTAGTTGTAATGCTTATTTCCTTGGACTTCACTAAAAGAAAGCTTATATAGCGTGAGATATATTTCCCTCTATAATTTTATGAGTTCTTACTTTCTAAGTCAATGAAGTTACTCTTTCAGGAAATTTCTGAAGAAAATAATGGAAGAATAGTTTAGACATGTCACATCAGTCATACAGATATTAAATCTATAGCCTGGTGTGGTATACAAGGTAAATTTGCTTACCTCATGGAGTCTTTACATTTGAGTCGAGGGGAAACATCTAAAGCGAGCACAGTCGAAAGCTTAGAACATGGCTCATATTTAAACAAACAAAGGGTAATCTGGCCTGGCACAGTCTGGCCACTGCAGCAGTGTATCTGAAGGTTATGTTTTATGTTTATTAGCTCCATCCAGATGGCGTTTTATGTCCTTAATAACTTTGTCCCTGACTAAGCCATGAACCTACCATTTGACAAACACAGTAGGAAATGTCTATCAGCAGAAAAGTCATTTTATAATCAGAAACATCACTTGAACCATTCAGACAACATTTTGAAAGAATTTGATTCCTTTATATCAATGCCTACAGTTATTTGTTGACAAATACAAACAGCTTTTCCCAACTAAACCTAAATTCATTGAGCTTCTGGAATGCCTTTAAAAGGAATATATATTTATTCTAATATTTTACATGAGTAATAACATTCATTGTAAGAGAGAAAATCTCTTTGATACATATTTATTCATCTTTATATGTCCATAAAAATTAATGTATAGCATGTACTAATACTCCAGTATTCCAAACAGAGAAACTGAAGAACAGAAGGTCCAAAGTCATCAGGTGAATTTCCTATAATCCTAGTTTCTCCTGGCTCTCAGCTCAGAACTTTATGTCTAGGTTAGTCTACACACTGAGTTTATGCTGTGTTTTGGAGAACTTCATAAGTGGAATTTTTTTGCTAATAGTCATTTATGCTCCTGACTACATTCTATTTCAAAATTTCAACCTCCTGGAGGGCAGCTATTATGTTTTGTTTATTGTTGTCTTCTTCAGACTACCAGTTTTAGGCGGTTGACATACATTTGTGGATTTTATCAAAATAAGTAACTGCTTTTCTGATTAAACTCTGGTCTTTAACTTCCTAGTAAAAAGTGAAGGTACTATTTTTAACTATCAAAAAAAAAAATTCTACATGATTGTTTTACCCATTTCTCAGTGGGAGCAGAGTTTCTTATCTGGAATTCCTTTAGGAAGGAATCTGGACTAGAAAAGGAGAAAAAGTGTTATTAATATCTATTGTAATAGTTTTAAAAACATCTAAGTAATTGATCCCATTCAGTTTTTAATTTTAAATTTTATCTCCTCCTTCCTTCCTTTTTTTTTTTCCATTTTTTGATACAAAAAAAAAAAAAATTTACTAAAGCATCTACTATGTACCAAGAGCCATGCTAGATCCTGTGCAGGTACATACCGATTTAAGAAAATTATCAGTGTTCAAATTTTTTTAACGCATTTAGTTTTTTTTTTTTTTTTTTTTTTTTTTTTTGGTTTTTAAAAAAACACTTATTACAAATTATAAACACTTATGCCAGGCACTATATTGCCCATTTTCCTGCACTGTGCCTCACTCTTTATTTCAGCCTTAGAAATACTTTTTTCTTGTATTATTATATTCCTCCAAATAGAATATGAAACTTAATTAAATACTATAATCACAAGTCATGGAGGGTAAACTTGTAATTATATTAACACATGATTTTAAAAATTGTATTATAATAATAAACACTGCCTTTAAGTTTACTCCATAGTTGCTAGTATTTTATAACATTTTGCCTAGATCCTAAGGCACAGAATCAAAAATAGTTTTAAGGGGCAAATCATTCCCCTTAGAACAGAGTTGAAAATCACTCATGCATTTGATCAGTCAACACTGACCAGGATACCTTTTTAAAGGACTGAGGTTCAACTCTAGGGGAAAAACATGACTATAAGAGAGTTCAAAATCATGATAATACAGTAAGGAGTAAGTTTAATATCTTCTTTATTAAAGATTATCAGAGAAGAAATAAGACTGCATCTTTCTCGCAACATTTTACAATCTTACTGCCAAAGACTATTTGCTGTTATAGGCTCATATACGACATTACAATTGGATGATGTTTAAGAACTTGTGGATAGTTGCTGTTTAACAAAGTTTAAAAAGCTTAATAACTTAAAAATATTTCGTGAGAGTGATTTTAAATAAATACTGTTTTTCTTTCTTTTAGTTAACAACATAGTTTCTTCATCAAGATGACAGAATCAAAAAAGCAACTTGATTTACTTATTAAAAACCAGGAAGGCAACATTGTAGAGGCCAAATTTGATTTCACATATACCTCCAGGTTTTAGACAAATTACTTAACCTCTCTGTGCCCCAGCTTCCATATTGATATCATAAGAATAATAATATCTATAGATCATAAGGTATGGGGAATATTAAAGGAGTTAAGATCTATTCATCACCTGTTCAACGTATGGCACAGAATGAAAACACAACTGTTAATGTGTTTATTTTCCTTTGTAAAGAAAGTGGCCATTCTTCACATGATAAAATCCCTGTTCAAACTGTGGGAATGACAAAGTTTGGATTTACCAGGCCATATCAACTAAAAAATTACATTTGAAGAATGATACATGTCATAGACTATAAGGAGGAGGCAGCAAATAAATTGCTGAACCACATTTGTAAAGAAATGAGTCTTGTATTAACAATAAGAAACTGTAATAATTCTAAGCTTATAGGAACCACAGGGGTCACATAGACCTGTTGAAAACAGGGCCCCTGTCTCATATGCTAATTTTCAACCAAATTATTTTTCAATTTTGTTTGTGTTAGAGGAAACATTAAAAACAAATAAACAGAACTTGATGGAATGTGAGCTGAACACACAGGAGCTGCAGAAAATATTTGTTAAATTGGATACTGGAGACCCTAAGGAGAGGAAGCAACTTGAGGGCAGGCAAAGGCCTTCTACCTACTCTGGAGATTTTTTTTTTTTTTTTCTGCTTGAGGAATATGGAAAGATTTGGATCCTCAAAGCCCACCATACCCTTGTCCACATCATGAATAACCATCAAATGTAGCCTATTTAATATTTAGCTTCTTGTACAGAAGTATTTAAATCATGAACTCCGTTGGCCTTAGCTTGGAATCTTGCTTGTTTTCTGAATGACAGTTTGGGAGATAGATACAGTTCTTAGAAAGACGGCTGTCTTTATTAAAGAATAATAATAATAAAAGTAAAAGTATTCATTCTTCTCCCTCAGAGAAACTGCTGTGAGTCCTAACTCAAGAAAGAAGTAAATGGATTTTAAAAACATGTTAGTAATTAGGTTTTAGAATAGTAATTAGGTATTAAGGTTCAAATCTATTATTTTTTTACACATGTATTTACACATTACACAGTATCACTATAAAGAGGTTGCAGAACAACCGAATTATATCCAAGGCATTTGAGGCAATGGAAGAGAAGGATTTCTCCTTCCCCATCCACATAGACCAAAATAGGGTAGAAATAGTGAAAAGTTGTCTGTGTTTTGTAAAACACATGCCACCCCCATAGTCCTTCCAGAAGATAAAGCTTTGATGAACTTTGAAAATACCTTGTTCCATGAGAAATGAAGTAGTCCTTTGCTTCTGACCTCTAAGTATCCTTTGTTGAAAGGGTTAGGAAAAGGAAGGCTTAAGTTTAATCTCTTGATGAAATAAAGTCTATTCATTTTCAATTTGTGGTTTTAAATATGGAATGATCTAACATGTCATTATTGCCTTGTTATTTAGAAATGCTGTGCTAGCCACTTTTTATTTTATTATAATACAGCTACTAGAAAACTGTTTCTCCCCAGGAACCAATCCTTGATAGGTTTCCTCTCCCCAATCACCACTGGTTCCCAGGAATTTTATTTTTCAGATAAAATGAAGACCTATGTGATTTAATTCTATGCCATTTCAGTACATTGCATTAAAAAAATAATTGATCATATCTTTGTAATGTATTTTTCTGTTAAAACAGGATATGTATAGTCATTGCTCAGATGCTTATTGAATTATAGCTTATCTGGGTTTTATTTTGGACTTATTTTAAATACAAAGATTATGAAGAAAAAGCTGGTTAAAGCATTGCCAAGTGAACTAAACTTAGTGTGCCTGGTATCTGGCTAAATATATATATATATATTTTTTTTAAAGTAAGAAGAGGAAACTACTATTGAAACTGCAATTATCTTTCACAATACTGTTTTCTTGAAGGCTGCTATACAATAATGTAACAGCACTTGCAGACTTTCTACTTATAATGAACACAAATATACAAGAAAACATTCCTGTGCAAAAACATTCTTATGCTTTCTTGAAAATACTCTCTTTGTTCGTACTAAAACACAAAGTATAATTCTGCAAGGGATATTCAACAACTTCTGATAAAAACACCCCACTGTGTATACGATGCATACAGTTTGAAGCTTTCATGTATTTAAATTGAAATATTGCTGTTACCAATTTACTGACTTCTTGAACACAGCTTAAGTGCTTTTGATTTTAAGGAAAAACTGTGAACATGAAATCAATAGGTTTAAGAGTTATATATACTATTATTTCATAATTATGTATATTTTATTTATATATGTATATATAGCATAAAATAAAATATGTTAGTATAATGCATATAGTATAATGAATAATATATGATAAAATATATAATATATACCATAATGTGTACTATTTGGTATATTATATTTTAAGTATAATTTATCATCTAATTAATATCATGTAAATCATATTATATTTGGAGTATTTAGAACATGTATTAATAACACTAAAACATGACAGTAGCCTATCATTGTAGTAATTATATCCTAACGTTATCATGCACTGCTTAATTCTCAAGTTGAAAATGCTGTTTAAATGATATCCTTCATTAAGTAAGTAAGAAAGGTACACCAACTGATTTTAGGAGCCCTTAGCATTTTGGAGTGCCAGGAGCTCTTGGCTCTGTGAGAAACATCTACAATGACAGAAAGGAAATAACCCTGACTGATATTTGCCCTTTTGTATTTTATGTAAAGAGTAAGTGGCCTAAAATTATTGAACTTTTCAGGACCATTTTTCATTTAGCTGTGAGTTAGGAATGTATGAGATCCACAGTCAGATTCTCTCCCTATGAATATTTCTCTGCACTTTCAGAAATAATAGAATTCAAAAGTGATAAAAGTACTGGCATTTGGAGTATCTGCCATTTAATGCTGAAACAACACTTTGCCCCCATTTTGATGTTATTATTTCCCGGAAATGCAGAATTTATCCCATACCAGGATGCATCATACCATAAACTCGAAGAGAACTAGGTATGAGTTAGCTACACAATTTCACTGTACCCAAACCTTTTGATTCTGATTTATAAAATAGCTGACATGAGTTGAAAAACGTACACCTTCATGACTTGATCCAGTACAGCATACCCAAAAAATGGTTTGTGACATAAAGTAACCAGAAAGTTCATCTGCATCTCAGCCCTGCAGAGCTTGCGATGTGGCATGTCACAGAGTTGCTTTCAGCTGATGCGATTGCTCGCTCCACATGCTGCCATTTACAGTACACGGTATACAGTAAATCTATTTTTTGTCAAGATGGGCTGGGTTTTCACAGCTCTGCACATGACATCCAGTCACTCGTCTTGGCTCTTAATGCTTAACATGGTGTAGTCTTGATTTTTGGCTGATTGCCTCCAATATGTTCAATTTTGGATGGTTTTTAAAGTAGGTTTGTGAAATGATGCCCTAGAAATGTGAAAAATGTATAGGTTTCCTTAAAGGGCTTGCAGGAATCATTCTGCTTGCATGGGCGTCATTTTGAAACTATAATATTATCTCAAGCATTTGTGACGTGACCTCAGTGGGCACTGGGAACATTCAGAAGGTAGATAAAAGGACACTGAAGGAAACATTAGTGGTTGCCTCTAGGGGTTGTAGTGGACAGATAGTTACTTTTCGTTATGCAGTTCATTTGTTGGCACACTGGTTTTGTTTGTTTGTTTGTTTACCTGGTACATGTCTCATTTTTACAATTCAAACATTTAATTAAGCAAAAGTAATGTTTCCAATACAATTGTCATTTTAAAAATCGCCCCCTATCACTCACATTTTCATAACACTGTTAAGTTTTATGAACACAAACTCTAGCCTGTTACAATGTGTCTCTTCCTGAGTCTTAACTGACCTCATTTCTAAATCTTTGTATGCCTGGACACTGTATTTTTCATTGCCACTGTTCATGCTCATGGCCTCCTTCAACCACAGAACTATTCCTTTTTCTATGTAAACTTTTTTATCTGTATGTTATTGATGCAACTTTAGGTTATCTGAATTGCCCAAGATAAATTTCCAGGAAGCACCCCCAACTGAATGCCTTACAGAACTTAACAGTTTAGGCCAACTGGCTATGACTCATCAGTAGTCATGCTACCATGACATTAAAATAAAGTAAGCAATATTTAAGTAAAAGATGAAGTATGAGGAGGAAACCAGATTTATAGCAAGTTGGATATTTTCATTTTTTCTTTATATTGAAACTATCACATGTAAAAATGGAAAGACACCAGAGAATAGGCATGTAGGAAATTCAACATTTAGCATTGGGTTTGTTTTGCACTTAGTTTTAACATTTTTGTCTAATTTGTATTTGAATATTTGGGAGCGAATTTTGTGTACAAATTTAGTTTCTTTTTTCTTTTCCCTGAATTAGAGGACATTAACAGAAGATAGAGGTATAGATACAAGTAATGAGAGGATGACACTGGTTATGTGGCAGAAGTTATACAAACTAGGTACTCCAAATTAACACATGGTAATGGGTCTAAAGAAAACAAATCCTTTAATTAAAAAAATAGTGGCAAACGATATTGCAAATTTTAGGGAGTTATATGCCTCACCTATTGATAAGGGAAAGTGAAACAGAAGCCAAGTGGGAAGGGAACTCTAAGAAACCTTGAAGATTCCAAATCTACACCTTAACTTCCCAGGGCATTTCTCTAATCTCTCGGACTAAATGATCTCTAATGTCCTTTCTAATTCTAAATTTTATAAGAAAATCGGTTTTGTATTTGAGGGCTTCCCAGACAGTGTCTCAACAAAGTACCTGATAGTGGCACTTAATAAATGTGCATTAGACGAGTAAACAAGAACAAGGTAACAAGAGGATGAGCATTGACCACGAGCGTTCAACTTTGAGTAATAAATCCACAAGGTTATAAAATCCCCACTAAGCAGATTAAACATATTCCCTCTCTGCCAAACTCTCAGGCACAATTACATTGGCAACACACAAACCCACACACCTAGGCTCTTTGTGGCAATTCATCAGGGGCTTTACCCTCTACAAAAATACATGGAGAGAGTTACAGGCAGAAGTACAAGCTGACTTGGAGATTTCATTAAAATCTGTGAAACTCATGAAACTCTTTAGACCAATACATTTGTCAATCACCCAGTAATTGAGAAGTAGGAACTGTGGTTGTGGAGTTATTATATATGCAGCCATTCAATTAGCTGAGTTTCCCAAGTCTAAGAAAAACCGAGAATAAGACAAACTAAAAAGCTCCTTCTTGGATCATCTGGATAATTAATCTAGACTTCTAATTTGCAGAGCTATTCTAGTCATTACAGCAATAAACGTTTTATCTGTGTTTACCAAATACGTGCCAGGCACCATGTTAAATATTCTACATACATTTTTACCTAGATGGTTTCAGTCTATTTTATGGATGAATAAACAGAGGCTTCATATTTACTCATTCACTAGAACTTTATTGAATAACTACTATGTGCAAGACCTGTGCTGAACGCTAAACTCATGGCCACGAATTAAATAGGCACAGAGAGATCTTGGTTAGGACAGCCTTGCTCAATCCTTCCTGAGTCAAGTCATGAGGCAGATAAATCAGTGCAGAGACCCCTGGATTGCTCAGCATTGTAGCACACCCCCTACACACAAAAAGGCCAATGTTGTTAGATGACTTGAAAATAATGTAACACACCGGGCGCGGTGGTTCATGCCTGTAATCCCAGTACTTCGGAAGGCCAAGGAAGGCGGATCACGAGGTCAGGAGATTGAGACCATCCTGGCTAACGCGGTGAAACCCCGTCTCTACTGAAAATACAAAAAAATTAGCCGGGCGTGGTGGCGGGTGCCTGTAGTCCCAGCTACTGGGGAGGCTGAGGCAGGAGAATGGCGTGAACCCGGGAGGCAGAGCTTGCAGCGAGCCGAGATCCCGCCACTGCGCTCCAGCCTGGGTGACAGAGAGAGACTCTGTCTCAAAAAAAAAATACATATAATAATAACAGTAAGAATAAAACATAGTGAATCATACCGGAAATACAAAGGTTAGATTCAAACATAAAAGGTTGGAGGCAAACACACGAGACAATTTTGACGGTGTTTCAGGGTGATGTGACAGGGAACACAGGAGTTTGACTAATGTCTTTATACCAAGTGGCAGCATCTATCTCATTTAGCTTAATTATTACAGCCACCAGGGTATGTCTCAGGAAGAAACTAAGATTCGAGAATCATACTCACTCAACTCAAGTTCTCAGCTGTCCTTGTGTCTTTCAAGCTTGCACTGTGAAGTGTAATTTTCACCAAGTCTGTGTGTCTGAGGACTCTTCCTTCTCCATTCTCAAATCCAGTTGCCTGTTGACTAATCCAGTGCCTAATCTCAGGGAGCTTACAGTCTTGTTGAAGAAATCGTTTTTAAAAAGTGACCAATATTGAAATCCTAGAAAAGACAAAACTAGAGTGATAGAAAGCAGAGAAAGGGAATTGACTGTACATGGGTACCAGGACACTATGTGGGTGATGGAAATGTTACACATAGTTATGTTGTGAGATGCATGAGACTAAATACATTTGTCAAAAGTTATTAAAATGTACACTTAAAATTATTGAATTATATGTATAATATATATCAATAAAGCTGGCAGAATGTTGCTGTAAACTTTTAATTTTAATACTCTTTTGAATTTAAAAAACAAGACATTTCTAATTATATATGGACATTTATATATAATACATTATACAGATACATATATGTAATTTTAAACAAATATAACAGAAAAAATGGGTGTATATATATACATACATGTACATTTTAAGACATATCTAATTGTTAAAAATTATATATGTACATACACATATATGTATTATGTATACATAGATGTATCACATTTTGAAAAGGTAAAATGTAAAACTAAAAGTTCAGAGGCTTTGAAGTAAGGTCCTCCATCATATTTAATGTAAGCAGTAAATGCAACGTAGTCAAAAGAGAACAATCAAAAGTTCGTAACACTGAGCTGAGCACTGAGCACTAAAACAGTTTTAAACAGGTTTTTCAGACTGATTTATAAAACTGATGAGGGTCAGCTGACATAGTATATTACTTATTAAAATACTTACACATAGTTAAGAAAAAAGCAAACGAATAAATGAGATCATAATTATAAATTCTGATAAATGCTTTGAAAGGGAAAGACTAGAGTTCAACGAGAGAGTTTGGCAAATTATATTTTCTTAAATATGGAAGTATTTTTATTGTTAATGTTAATTTACTTAGGAAAAAATAATATTGAAAAGGAAAAAACAGCATTATAAGACAAGAATTCAGAAGTAATCAGCTTAGTTTACCTAGGGAAACTTTAAGAGCCTTGGGCATTCTAAACTTGCTTAGAGTTGGTTTCCCATAAAGATCCAGAGCTCGGATTTTTTTTCCTAAACTAGCTTTCTTATTTTCTAGATGCCTTTCACTGGTATCACCACACTACCAACAAATGAGTACTAATGCTGATATTTGTATAGCATGAATGCTTCTCACTAGTATCTTTGTTTCTTTTTACTAAAGCAATCACATAAGTATTAAATGTATTTTAAAAGAGTTTCCATGTTTTGTGTAATGTGCTAATAACTATCGCACACTTGCCTGAACAAATGGTAATGACCTGAAGACTCTGGCTTCATTAGACAGTGACTATTATTGCAGAGGGACGCAAATGCCCATGTCTCATAAAAGGGTTACGATTTACTATTAAACAGAACAAGGTAATACTGTGTGATTTTACATAGAGAAACATAATAGGGTGAAAACATTGACATGTTCAGTTAAAAATAATCCTTCAAAAGGCCAAAGTTAACAGTTAAAACCATTTTTTTATCTAGAAATTGGCAAAAGATTTATCTAAAATGTTTATATTTTTGCCACCCCATAAATCAAAATTAGTTTTCCATTAAAAAAATTGGATCAGAGATGATAATCTTCTTGCCAATTTTGTAGCTAAATGCAAATGGAAACATCTGAGATTTTAAACTGAAAACTGAAGTTTATAGATATATAGTAAAACTACTGCCTGTGAGTGTTACATTGTGAGATCTGAATAGCATATGAGGTTATGAATTAACAGTAATCTGAGATACATAAAGCCTTTCATTTTCTTTTATTAAACCTATAAACACAAAGCAGAAGCCTAGCTTTATTATTAATGTGTCTGCTTTATTATTTCTACCTTTGAATGTTGATGGAATGATAATGTAACTTCTGTTTATTCTTCAAATCTCAATCAAAACTTTTTCAGGATACCCAGTCAAGCCCAGGTTCTTATGATCTGCCCTCATGGCACCACGTTATCTTCTCTTTGTAAACTGGAATCTATTTTTAACTTGAAAATAATTAACGGGCAAATAAAGACTGAATATATTCAAGGTATACAACATGACTTAATATATGCATACATTGTATAATAATGACAATCAAATGAATTCACACATCCCTCACCACTCATTAGATACTTAGAACTTGCTCATCTTACGACTGAAAGTCTTTACACTGCTATTCTGTTACCATTTTATTAATACCTGTGTGAATATCTTATTCACACATTTGTGAGCTGCACTAGAATCTACATATAGAGTTTTTATTCACCATTTCTTCGCTAGGACCCAGTATAATGTACAGTGCACAATTGACATTTAACAAACATTGATTAAGTGAATTAAATCTGAGTATCACAGAGTAATTTCTATGATTTTTCAAGAATCTGGCAATTATTTATTAAGTGTTCTACCAGTAGTAGGCTTTCTCTTCTGTGTTTTCCTGCTTTCCTCGTCTTAAATGTCCCGAACTGGAAAATTATACTGTTTCTCAGCATCACTGTTTTGTTTCTCCCTTCTCTGATTTCCATCTTCCTTCCCCAGCCTAGGAATGTTACCAGTGGATCCATGGGCCAGAAAGTGGGCAGCACATTTGCAATTCCTCCTCTATTATATTACATGGTATAATTACAACCTTGACTCCACGATCAGAACTTTCCCCCTACCTCTAGTGAAGGTGTCAACATTTCTGGAAGAGGGAACACAGTCCAAAAGAGTTTTGAGATTTTAGGATCCTATGAAATGCCACGAACGCATTGTATAAAAATGTGTCTGTTTTCTCGAGAACACTATACTTTTAAAGTGAAATAGCCTCAGATCATCCTGTTCAACATTCACTAATGGCTATAAAAGCTACAAATTACTTTTAGAATGGCCTTATAGCTTTAAAGAGCTTTTCTCAAAATTCTACTGACATCCTTTCAGTTAAAACCATTAAGTCAGCGGATACAGCATGTATTTACATGACAGAGCGCAACCAAACTGAGGATGTATAAAACAGATCAGCAGGTACTAGTGTCTTAATGCAAACCATATTTTATGAGGTGGAAAGTCAATGAACATAGAAGAGATTATTGGCAACAGTGTAACAACAATGAAATTCTGCTCTCTTTACCCTAGGGACAGAACAGAAAGCTAGCATGGAGACCAAAACACAACTTTACCTTGGGCCATAAAGACAAAGCAAGCAATAGAAAAGATTCATTCTTGATGATCAATTTCATTTGCCCCATGTAGGTTCATTGTGGTAAAAAGGATGATTTTTACCAAAAGACACACTTTGAACAAATGTGCTCATTTCCATCATGTTTACAAGGTCTTAAGTCATGATATATGCTAACGTATGTATCCCAAAGCTTCATTATAAAATCATTAAGCTGATTTCCTCACCAAAATATATTTTTTTCTCTTTAAATTTTGAGGGAGAAGACAGGTGGTTAAAGACTAATACATTTTAAAAGAACTGATGGTATCTAGCCAGCTCCCCCCTTGTCACACAACTCTTTGAATGATTAGGGGTACTGACTGCCAAATGTGTTTAAAAACTCATTTGAAATGAAGAAAAGACTCAGAAATAAACAAAAAGGGGAGGGAAGAAGAGGACATTTTATTTTTACATTTTTTCTTGCTTTATTTTTAAGATGAGAAGTAAAACTGTTCTTTTATTAAATAAATGACAAAAGTTGTATTCATGCAGGCTTAAAACACATTTCAACTCCAAAGTCTGAAGGAATTTTATCGTTAACTACTGATCCACAGACTTGAAGTTAGCAGGATAATTATTATGTGATTTTAATATTTGTGATACTATAGACCTGCAGTCTTGGAGATTAAGATTTTCACCTAGTACTCTGCAAAAGCCATAGCTGCGTAAATAAAATATGTACAATAGCACTGAGGTATCAAGAAAGCAATGCTTTTATATATTTAAGTATATAAATTACATGCATCAAATATATGTCTGTGTCAAAATGCATAATATAAATATACCAATGCAAAGGTACATTAGCATAACTATAATTTAAAAAAAAAAAAAAAACAGCAGCACTCTAGGTGTGTCCTAAAAAGCATAAAATTGGTTTGAAAACAAGTTATAAAATATTTTAAAATGTACAGATTCCTGAGTTTTCTAACAAGGCAGAAAGTACTATAGAACATACTTGAGTATCTACCATTGCTCTAAGTGTAGAGAGACAAATGCCCATGGGTTGGGGTCAAAACGCTATTAGTGCCACAATGTGCAGGACCAAAATCTGTCATGGCTGATTTGGACTGTGGCACCTCTTAAGAAAAAAATGAAGAACATGCTCTGCAATTACCATTCTGCCTGGGCATGTACATAGACAGAGCTGACAAATGATAAAGGAAATTGGAAAGGTTGAGAGGATGAAGTCAATAATAGATTTATCTCCAGACATTTAGCACTTGAAGTGCATCTGTTATACAATATGTAGACATATTTTACAGCAAATTTGGAGATACTGTGAGCCCACTGGGCAGGGACAATATCTAATTTTATATTCTATGTAATTCTGAGCATAACTTTGGTGCTTAATCAGTTAGAGGAGGAGGTACCCCCTGTGCTTACAAAAGGGGAAATGCATGAAAAGGACATAGGAACGTAACCCCGGGTTCTGTGTGCAGCAGCAGTGTGGAGGAACAGTGCAAAAAAGAGCAAAGCCAAATATGAAATAAGAGAACTATATTTCATGTACAACATGAGGAGACTGCACTCGGAAAGTTCTTTCGACCTTTAAAAGTCAAACTTTCTATTTTTTTTTCTCAAACTCAAGGAAAGTTATTTGCAACTTTTTGTTCTAAAAGAGAACAAAAGTTCTGTAATAAATTGAAAAACAATAATATGGATAGATCTCATTAGATAGCATTTTAGGGAACAATTTCTTGCCAGCCTAAACAGTATTTTCCCCAAAATAATTTATCTTATTCTTCAAAAAATTTCTTTTACTTCTCGAAGACGGTAAAGACTGCTAATCATAGGCATCGTGAAATATTAGCTTTTGTAATACTAGTGTTAAGATAGCATAGCCTCATTTGTAATATGCATGCGAAAAATATTATGCCTATTTGTTTATTTATAAAAATGTGATATGTATGTATAATTGAGAAATTTGTATTTTACCATTTGTGGGTTTTTTTTCCTCAACCTATCTGTTTTCTTTCTTCAACCACACATGTACAAAGAAACACATATCCTAAGGCTTTAATTTTGCTTAATTTTGTGTAAATTTATCTGGTATACTTAAAAATCATAGGAAAAGACTAAAAAAGAAACAATAAGCCTCTAAAATATTCTTGCATCGTAGCTTATTTCCCTAGGAATGGAAAAATAAATGCTTTATCCCTATTGTTACTTGTTCTTATTGTACGTGACGCTAAAGCAATCGGTCAATTCAACTAAAAAATGCTTACCCAAAGGAGTTACTTATGCTCCTTTAACTGAAACAGTCAGTTGGCTGACTTTTGCCCTACCATCTCCACACACACTTAATTTTGTAGTCACTGTGTGAATTTCTAAAGTCTCTGTTTTAGTTGTCAATTAAAATGAATTATTTCCTTCAGTTGTTGGAGAAAGTTTTTTGATCAGTATGAACAAGACTTGGTACTCAGTCTCACTTGTAGGAGGGTTTTATGCTTTTACTGTGGAGCCAATTGCTTAGTGTTAGGTGGTGTGATATCATTATTTCCCCCAAACCACAGGATTCGGTTCTGTCTTTCGAGTTTACAGGTCTACAGCTTTTTAAAAGGCATATCACATTAGAATGATCTGTCTTAGGTAGCGAGTAACCCCAAGATGGAGTGTGGATAAACATAGCTTACTATCTTTTCGCTTACCATACTGCCACGTATAAAATGACAATCTTACTAAAATTTAATGCATACATTTAAAAGATTTACCAAGCTTGTTTTACTTATATTTTAGTGTATTTTACAGTTATATCGAATCATTTGCTTCCTTACACTTCCTTCTCTGAAAAGTCAAATATACGAACATCATTTATTGCATTAGCAGCAATGAAAAAACTCGAGAATAATTTAATATTTAATCTTTACATTCACTTTGAAAAAAACCCTAAGTTTTTCTGGTTTTAATATCTAAAGCAGGTATCATGATCTATAACTTAGTTAAAATAGATAGCCTCTTATAAGAATTTTTTTTTTAAGGAAAACCAGATCCTGGCATTATCTCAGCAAAGCTTAATCTAACATCCGGGAAAGAATACAGAAAACAGGAAGAGCTGCTGTCTCTCTCTCTTTTTTTAAAAGACATACTGCAGCATCCCTTTTAGAACTTTTATGCTAATAAAATCCAGCTACATTACTGTCCAGTGTCTTAAAGAGATGGACAACATTGTTTTAATGGAATAGTTTTCTATTGGACTCAAGGGCATTTTCTCCTGCATAAAGAAAGGATTCAAGACAATGGTGCTACCATACTTTAACTGTATTTTATTTTAGCTTTGAATAGTCATGTGTATTAAAGTAACCTTCACACTTACAATGAGAACTCGAACTACACTCTGATCAATTTCCTTCCAATAAAGAAAATTAATAATCTCTAAAAACCCCCAGTAAATCATGCTTTTAAAATAGCATGAAAAAGAATAATATCATAGTTAAATGTATACAAAAAAAAAATACAATAGCCAATGGAATCTTCTTTTACATCTTTTGAAACATACAGATCTCTAATATTGTGTTTTAAGAAATGTACATGGTTTAAGACACTAAGTACCAAGAACACAGCAGTGAACTAAGGAAGATATAACATTAAATTGTGTACTGGATACTAATTATACATTGCAGTTGTATACTATTATTTTGAAATAAAACATGAAGGAAAATAGCCAAATATTGCTTTCTAAAAGAAGTAAAAAGAGAACAAAATAAAAGTTCAATAAGCTGAGATTTTAGTGTGTTTGACACAAAATATAAATGCACAACTGTGATCTGGAGAATGGATAGTCAAAAGATTATTATGTGCTCCTGTATATTCAGAAAACTGTGTCCAGATTCATTTTATGTTATAGGCCCCTAAAGTCCTGTGTGTGCCTTCTCATGTGAACATAAAGAATTGTGAACTATACACTGTGATGCACCAAGATGAAATGCCTTTGAAATTATTTTATAAACAAAATTTCAGACAGAAAAAGAAGCAACATGAATTTTTGTCTTGGAATTGTGCAAGTAGATAAGGAAGAATGAGCCAAAATAGTCACTTCCAGCCTTTTTCATTGATCAATTTATGGTTGCAAAATAAAAATCTTTCTTTAGATTTTCAAAATGAAAAAATATGGATATATGTGTATATATATATTTTTTCTGCATGTTTCCAATATTAGCAATTACAAACTTGTTTTAACCATTGCTTCTTCTAAGGTGGACTGTACTCATTCCATGAGTAAATATGGATTTACAGGAATTTTCTCTGACCTTTATAAAATTCTATGACAGATTATATTACAGCATTTTATTCTTCTATATACAATGTGAAGGTCACTTATGTTCTGTAATGACTGAAAGCTCTATTTTACTAATGTTTTCCATATCACATTCCCAACTTGGTCTTTAGCTTTATCCTTGTAGTCTGGAAGTCATTGGGCAGACCAATTTATTGCCTAAGGTTAAGTAAAAACAATTTTAAGAAAAAGTTGTAGATATTCTAAAATATTCTGTAGTGGCTTTTTCTACGTTCACAACTTTTTCACTTCTTCCAGAAAATCCTAACCAGCACTTACTTCTTCCTACTCTGTGTATTTTCTTCACTCATTTTAGTTGCTGTCTTTGATCCTCTTCCTTTATTTAGAAACTTTCTTTGATTCTTTAGACTCTAAGTTAATCAAAGAGGACTTCTATGGATGCATGGGGCATATCCCAAGCCCAGGCATGCTAAGTGATATAGATTGAGCTTCTCAGCAGATGTCCTGTTCTTTCATGTACACTAGTGAATCATTTGGGGAAAAAAAAATCGAAATAAGAACTGTTTTTGAATATTACACATGCTAAATATGAAGTGACATAAAAGAAGTTTATTAATGATAGTGTGAAAAATTATTCTAGCGTGCATTTTTTTCATATATTCAGTGAGAAGACAATGAAATAGAAATTCTATTATTGCTGCCATCATAGATCTTTTCCAAATACAGCAAACTGTTTGTGGTTTGGGATGAAGAAAATCAGGTATCCTTTGGAAAATATAAGATTATGTGTATAAAAATTCTTTTAAGCTTTTGATTTTAGTGACAGGAGTGTTTCAAAATTCAGGAAAAACTTTCTTTTTTTCTTTTTTCCTTGGCCACTCTTTTTCTAACCAGAAACCAACGATGCCAAAAGCATAAGATCAAACTCTGAGGAAACATGAACCTATAGATAAATCACTCACATACACAAACATGTATGAAATGGTATTCGTGGTATAGATGCCACACGACGTACAATTTTCACAGCAAAAGGAGGCTTGTGCAAATTTTTAAAGGTACTGTAGAAAAAAAATTTGGCCTAGGGTGTCGAAGGCAGTTGCCACCAGAGGGCGATTATTGAATGAGAGCTTCATTCTGCACAATTGCTTGTGTTTGTGTGTGTGTGTGTGTGTGTGTGTGTGTGTGTGTGTGTGTGTATCCAATTAATCAAAAAATGTAAAATACTCACAATGGAACCTTAAACTTCTTGCAGGAAAACTGGTTGCAATTTCTTTTTCCATTTCAAAAAAGAAAGCAAATATTGTTGGTGTTAGTGAGTGAAAGAAAGTAAAAGAAAAATGGAATTTCATAACTTATAGATGAGCTAGTAGATATTTATATGACAAATTAAATGAAGAAAGTAGTGCCTTAGTACATGCTTTGAAATCCAATGTGCTTCCCCTCGAAAGGTATGTATTTACTCTGTTTTACTCCTTTGTGTTCCTTGGGAGTCACAGAGCAATTTGATGCCTATTGCCAGAGGTTTCTGAAGTCATTAATTTTTAAAGGACTTTTTTCTTCCCCTTTCCAAGAGGCATCTTAGTAAGATATTTTGGATTTGATCCTAAACATCCTTTACAATTTCGTATACATTTTATTTTGGTCTGAACATCAGACCACATAAGGGACAGAGTGATACATTTAAAAACATGAAATGTAACATAATGCCAGCTTTAATACCTGGAACAGAGTAAACCAGTAGCTTTGAGTTATATTACCCACCATAAACTTTTTTAACCTGTGGCTCATTTTCAAAATAATAAACGTAACTATTCCATAAAAATATCTCAACACAGAAGAGCCAGAAAAGTGAAGGACATGAACAGATGGCACATCAATCTTCTGCATTTATACAATTTGTTTTTTAATGCAAATAGTGTGGGTTGCCTGCTCATGCCTTGGATATTTGTTCCAAAGATGAGCACATTTTCTTATCTTTCTGGATCAATGTGACATTTGCAGTTATCATAAAGTGGGAGCCCATTTAATGATGTTAATGCTTCCTTAATGTAAAAATAAAATCACCTTCTTTATAAAAGCAAACAGATTAAAAGTCCCAAAGAGACCATTGAAATCTGTGACATTTGCAGTTACTGGTAACTAGATGGCTTGATTATACACAGGTAAAAAAAAAATCTTAAAAGCATTGTTTATGCTCATTAATCAGAACATTAAATATGAATTCTAGATTCTCCTATGAGCAAGAGAGTAAGAATATATTTGTATAATGAAACCAGGATGCCAAAGTTCTTTTTAAAGTTACTGTAGTTAAATGTTAAATTAACAAGCATCTCTAAATTTTCAAAGAGCTTGAAGATTTTTAGTCTTTGTGGATCCTTAAATAATACTATTTCTAAGATGTACTATTTTGCTAAAATAGAAAATGTGATCAAAAATAGCAGAACCACTTAAAAAGGTGTGGCACTAATATTTTTTATCATAATTCATATGATTGTTCCAATGTGTACCTGTCTCCTTTCTCCATATATTTCAACTCTCATGAAGAAGTGCTATTTATAGAGGAGAAGAGTGCTGTTTCCATGATTCATTCAGTTCGATCGGTAGAGCCCATTTGGCTACTTTATGGGGAGCCAACTCTGGGGATTTATTTCTTTTCTGTGTGTATTGTTGTATCTGTTTTCGATGTTTCATACACATGCCCAGAGGCCTTTTGGCAGAAGATACACTTTTCAAAGCCAATTTGAAAAAGCAAATCATTTTCCTTCCTGCTCAGACAGCTGGCTATTGCATACAGCCTTTTCCACTAGAAATGAGTTATGGTCACTAACTAATTCCAGAGGGTCCGAAAAGTTGGCATTTGATGAGAGAAAATTTTGATCGCTATCAAGTTGGCATCAACTCCCACAATAGGATAACTTATGAATTACAGGGCAAAAGGGTGCTATGTAAGTAACCTAAGCCACTCTGTGTAGCTTCTCCACAGAGCTTGTGTAGATAAAACGAGAAGATAACACCACCTCAGGAATGTTCTCTAAAACAGGTGGAGATATGTCTTAGGTATTTGTGACTTTTTATAGATCTCATTTTATGTGGAATTGTAATCTACCCGTCTCTGGTAGGTGGGGCTATGTTGGCAGATGTTATCTATATACTTGCTATAGGATACACACACCCAATTTAATAAATAAAGCTGATGAAGTGAGGCAAATTCAAATTTGAGAAACAGGACCTTTATTGTAGCAATAAAATACATTTCAGGCTCAGGCCTATGTGCCTAGGGTCAAGATGAAATTATGGCAACATGAAATACTTGAATCATACTTGGAAAAGAAAATAAACATGCTAGCTGGGACTTCAGTAATGGGAAAGTTTTCCATCCATTCACTCATTCAATCATCCATTTACCAACAAATATTTATTTAACACACCTATTATGACAGCCAGGCACACTTGACGGTAGGCATGAAGGACGCAATAATAAATAAAATGGGCACAGTCTCTATCTTTATAGAACTTGTAGTCCATTGGGATAAACATGTTAGACCATATTATTATTATTATTGCAAATAATAATAAAGATAATAAGAGAGGCTATATAGGGTGATATGGAAGCACAGAGCCTGGGGTGGTGATTTTGCCTAGAAATCAGGGAAAAGAAGAAAGAGAAAAGTGTTTCCAGTAGAGAGAATATAAGTACAAGGGCTCAGTGAGGAGAGTGAGGGTGGTGTATTGGAGGAACAGGTAGTAGTTCAGGAAAACCCAAATCGGTGTCATGGCAAAGAGGATGGAGACATATTGAGGGTCCCATTTTTAGAGATAAGAGGCTATTGAAGGGCTTATGATATGACAGTCAGAACAGAAACCTAATGGGATAGAAAACTAATCACCAAGAGTTTCTGGAAGCTTTTGAGAATGTAGCTCTGGTAAAGAAAAGTCCAGAAGTGCTTGGCATGTCTACAGAAGAAGCCTAGATGGTAAGTCTTTATTTTCAGTAGTTAAAGAATGTTACATTCCTCTTATTTTCCTACGGAACTGGTTAAAGTCAGATTCACCATCACATACTCATACATGCATTCCCAGTTCCCACCTAGGGACTTGCAAATGGCTGCTCAATAAAATATGAAACAGACTCCAGAGGAAGAATGAATACTTACATTAGTTTCCTGTGATGGCTGTAACAAAGTACCACAAATTGGGTGACTAAAGATAAATCTATGCTCACAGTTCTAGAGGCCAGACAATTTTCGTCAGTATCACTGGGCCACAGTTAAGGTGTGGGTAGTGCAGTGCTCACTCCAGAGCCTTTGGAGGATAATTAACTCCTTGCTTCTTCCACCTTCTGGGGGCTGCTGGCATATCACAGCACTCTCTGTTTCTGTCTTCACATCGCCGTCTCCTCTATATGTCTATCTAGTCTCCCTCTGCCTCTCTCTTATGAAAACACTTGTGATAGCACTTAGGGGCACCCTAATTATCCAGACTCATCTTCCCATCTCAAGGTCCTTAATCACATTTCCAAAGACATTGCCTTATAAGGTAACATTTAAAGGCTCCAAGGATGAGGACCTGATATCTTTGGCGAGGGGCTAGGGTCAGGGGTGTGTTTTCAGGTGACCATAGTACTCATTCACAATGCTTAAAGTCTTCAGTATTGAGGGAATAAGAGGAATAGAATTGCATGCAACTATTCTAGGATGTAAGCATTAAACTCCAATGTGGTAGGAACCATTTAACCTTGGTCTAAATATCATTCGAGTGAGCTGGCAATTCTGTGCTATAGTGTGCAAGTAGGTGTCAGAAAGTTCATTAGGAACAAATTATCTTCAAGATGCTTTGAGTAATTTAGTGTTACGTGAATTGTAAGAAACTTGAGGGCAAAATCAATGCCATTTTGTAGTTCCCACAGGGATTAAATCCAAAAGACTTATCTCCATGGTCTCCAGAAGGTCCTGACATAAAGCAGGTCCTTTCAGAGTTTTATTGAGATGGGTTAAATCTTCCAGAGAAGGATCTTCATTTGAACCATATATCCAATACTGGATTATTTTCCATTTATATAAAAAATGCATATATATATATATACACCTTCCATTTATGTATAAATATATAGGTATATGCCTTTTTCCATTTATATATAAATGTGTATATATATATATATACATTCCATACATATATAAATGAAAAAATTATGCATCATATATGTCATGCATGTGATGTATACACACACACACACACACACACACACACATATAGCATTAAAAATACCTTTTATGCACCAGGCACTGTCCTAGACCTATTGGGGAAAGTTTCACACTAGAAATAACTAAATGAAATAAAATAAGTTCTAGATATTTTTCAGTCCAGCACTGTATCCTATCCAAATTACATTAGTGATGTTGGAATCAGTCCTAGCCCAGAACATAGTAGAAGGGAAATTCAAAAGTGTTCTAGGCACTTTACATGTGCCACAATCCTCAATTCTCACCAAGACTCTGTGAGATAATGTTATTATCACCATTTCAGAAATAATAAAACACGACTCAAAAATTTCAATAAACGCATGAAGTCATGCAGCTAATTTGGAGTGATCTGTGATTAGAATTCAGGTCGGCCTGATCCCAGTGTTCCTAATTTTTTAATCATACCAATCTTATTGCTCAGAAGCAGAACAAGAATTAAGATGTCCTTTGATCCAGTTTTGGCTTTTGCCATTATGCTATACACCACATGATAAATCTTCAAAAGAGGCCATTTCGCGATAAAGAGGATAACACATCATTTTCCTACTACATTTGAGGAGCTCATTTCCTTAAGACGGAGTATAGGTGAATAAAAAGAATAAGCTCAAGTAAGTTTAGCTAAATCAATGGATCACAGGGTCATAAACATCAAGAAAATGATCTTCATGGAATACTGCTCACTTTTGAGGCTGCTGCCACTAAGAATGGTCATGACCTTACACAAAATATCCTTGGGGACATTGATAGAGACAATAGTCTTTTTGATTTCTTTTGTTTCAGATAAGAGATGAGAAATTTGTACAATTTTTGGTCTAAGTTTAAAGATATGTCTTGCTAATATTAGCAAGACTCTGAGAACATATTTTTCTGATTTCTATGGCTTTTACATGAGCCAGAAGTACAACTACAAATAGTAAAATGTTCTTATTAAGTCATGGTAGAATAAGGGTTCTGGGCATGCCAAGGCTGTGGCTCCTGCCTTCTCTTCTCCAACAATCTTTGGCATCCTAAGGATGTCACACAATTTCTTCCTACAGTGAAGGACAGATACATGCTGTTACTTTTTTTTTTTTTTTTTTTTTTTTTGAGAAATCTTGGTTGAAAGCACCAACAGTGATACAACTTGGTTCATTTTGTCATTTTTTTACTCCCTTGAATTACTACATAAATATTAATAGCTAAACACATTGCAAACAGGTGGAGCTCATTCTGTCTCTGGAGCGCTGCCACCGTTATGTGATATCTCAGATGGGTGACGAGATTTTCCATGTGGGGAGGGCGGTCTGTCATTCTATGCCAACCCCATTGGACACACCCTTGGCTTGGAGTCCTTTATTTCCTGTGATATCTCTATGACAGCCTTCTTGGTCTTTTAACAGTTCATTCAGTAGAGTGGGAAGGAGTAACACATTCCATTTAAGAACCACATTCACTCCACTGTGTATCTGGTTACTTTTTTTCAGACAGTGGCTGCTACTGATAAAAACATGGAATAGAGTTCCCAATATTTAAAGGTGCACATCAGTTATGCATGAAATATGTTTCCAACACATCTAAATTTATGTATGCTTGATGAACTTTTCAAATTAAGAAAGTCACAGAGCTATTATGGTAGATAACATTATGATAAAGTCCCTCTTTTGTCTCCTGATTGGCAAATTCAAATCTTGAACTATAGATCCAGTCAAAGTAATAATTTATTCTCTTACAGTCCATCAATGCATAAGTGGCATAATTCTTTTCAAAGGCTTTAGATAATATTTGTCTACCTTTTATACTGAATGATTTTGTATATCTATTTACCTTCAATGCACCAAACATATTTCAAAATAAAAATCAGAAGTCCAGCTGACTTCCATTTTGCTAGGCATAATGGCTAGTGTGTTTTTTCCATATCAGTAAATGATTCACTTGTACTTGTTTCATAGGAAGCAAGTATGTTTAGAATTGTCCTGGACTATGTTGAATGTATGTGATTGTATATGATTTTTTTAAGACTAGAAAATGCATGTGGTTCAGTGTACTTGAATTTCTCAACTGTTTCTATTTTATTATAAAATTTAAAAACTTGACACATAAGCTGGAATGACCCATCTTCCAAATTTTATGCATTAAATGTGTTTCTGATTTACCCCTGTAATTTGACAACATTTAGATTTTTTGATTTTGTGGAAGAGGTTTAATTTGGCCCAAACTATGAAGCAAAATTGTAATTTTACTGTCATCTTATTAGTTAGTTACCATATGTTAATGAAAATAAAAATATTGAGGTAAAGCCGCTTTTTTTTTTTTCATTGAGGTAACACTGTTAACACTCGTTTAGTAATCTGCATTTAAATGGATTAGTTTTCTGGTAAATTTAAAATGGTTTGGTCAGATTCCATGTGTTTTTTTGTTTTTGTTTTTGTTTTTGTTTTCTACTTTGAGCTTAAATCGGTGCCTCCCTCATTTTCTCTCTCTGTCTTGCATTATCTTGGGTACGGGGTCCTCTTCAGGGTGGTTTCATTACATGCTTTACTTAGAGAAAGAGCCCCTAACTGCCATCATTTCATACAGGACTCTGTGGCAATCTACCGTAGGAACTCATATGCTTAGATGACTCAAACCGAGATAGAAAGTGTCCAGAAAGATGAAAAATAAGTAATGGGAGAAAGGAGACATAGCTGCCATTTTCATCAGCCTTAATGTATGCGGATCGTTTTATTATAGACAATGCGTAGAGAGGAACACCAATGTGACTTATGATTCACAACCCTAAACTCAGCCTTTTGCTTGGATTGCTGCACAGACATGTGACTATATCACAAATATGCAGAATCCCAGGTTTTCTTCCCATGTACTGATGTCTTTTAAACATTTTTATGTTGAAATTCAAGGCCTTGAGTTGAAATAATTACATATGAACTAATAACCGGGAAATAATAGACTTCAGAGAGGTCTCATCTTGTGGACTGTTTTTCCTGATTGGAGAAAATAAAAACCAGTGGAGAAGAATAGGGTGGCTTCCTACTACGATAATCTGAAATTTCACTCCAAGGCTTCCCTGTTCATCTATTCAAATGTGAGATACAGAGATATAATTTATTTATTTATCGCATAAGAATAAACTGTTCATCCCATTTCAAGAAACAATTACTTGTTTTGTTGAAGCAACCTTTTCAGTTTAGTTTTTCCGTTCTATTTATCGGTTTTCTCTTATTTGTCTATGAGTTCATAGGATATTGGGGGTGGTGTACTATTTGTCTTTGAAACTCTAGGTTAGGACAAATCGTGAATTAAGAGGTGGCAATTGACAAATATTTACTGAATGCTGAATGAACAAATACCTGCACTCATCAAAGTGTGATGACTGTGTGTGTGTGTGTGTGTGTGGGAAGTGATATTTTAGACAGCTATAACAAAGTATGTCTTTGAAAGTTTCATTTCAAATTAGAAAGTTTCATTTTCTAATGAGCAGACAGAGTTGGTAACATATGGGGGGGGTATGCCAACTGTTAAAAATTAAGAGGCCATAAATCAGGTGTAGTTATTGACATCCCTTTAGCTACCAAGACTAGATGGTTAAAGAATCAACGACTTTGATGTTGGAAGAGACCTTAAAGCACTTATAGTGTGAACGTGGATATTCTAATTGGGAATATGGCATAGTTTAAATTGGTTTGAAACAATGACTAATCATTGACCCTCTCACCTGAAAGTGACTGGTTTGCCCTTTAGAACACTAAGGAGACAGTAACCCAGTTAAAAACAAACCCCCAAATCCCACACGACGGTAGAGCTGAGGAGCTCGGGGAGCACACCTTTCTTTCCACTCACTCCTGGAGACGACAGGCTGACGTCCCAGTGCAGCAGAATCAGAATCCAGATGCCTCCCTACTGGGTGCCACTTTCAGATTTCTCTAGAAAATAAAACTGAGTGTATATATCAGGGGGTTGAGGGTAGGTGCGATGGTTGTGTGTACCGGTGTCATCATAAGTTCATTCACTCACATTCTTGAGGTTTTGACCCCTGCCCAACACACACACGCGCGCACACACACACACTCCTCAGACTTCATGATACCATACATTCTTCTTTGCAAATTACACAAAATTATGCATTAATATTCTCATCTTTACTTACTTATTTGGCAAAAACTAGTCCACATGTCAGTATCTAGGGTCACCTAGATGATGCTTTTACTGGAAAGTCATAGAATATTTTATTGTATTTCTCTGTGAGGAAATTTTGAGAAGAGCAGCCTTGTCTTTTTTCACAGCAATATCCATTGACCATTTGTATCATTCAACAAATATTCATTGGATATTTACTGTTCACCTGGCACTTCTCTAAGTCTGGCAAGGTTTTAGATACTAACAATAAAGAGGAGAGAAAAGGAGAGGGAAGACATAAAGTAGAAGAGATACCATCTTGACAAATCATAAGATGCCTTTCCCAAACTGACAGCTCCTGCTTTTGTCCCTGCCCTCTCCGACACCAAATAAACAAACAAACAGGATGTGGAGTCCTAGAAAATGTCCTTGTTGCTGCTGGAAATATTTATAATCCCTTTGGCTGGGTTTGGTGGCTCACACTTGTAATCCTAGTGCTTTGGGAGGCTGACGCAGGCAGACTGTTTTAGCCCAGGAGTTTGAGACCAGCTTGGGACATGGCAAAGACCCTGTTCCTACCAAAAAATGTAAAAATTATCCAGGTGTGGTGGTGGGTCCCTGTAGTCCCAGTTACATGGGAGGCTGAGGCAGGAGAATCACTTTAGCCTAGGAGGTCGAGGCTGTGGTGAGCCATGATTGCACCACTGCACTCCAGCCTGGGCACCAGAAGAGACCCTGATTCAAAAAAGAAAAAAGTAAAAAGAAATATTTGTAATCCCTTCTATGTCTTGACAGACATATTTGAAGACAAAGAAGTTCAATCCCAGCACTTTGGGAGGCAGAGGTGAGTAGATCACTTGAGGTCAGGAGTTCGACACCAGCCTGGCCAACATGGTAAAACCCATCTCTACTAAAAATACAAAAATTAGCCAGGTGTGGTGGCACATGCCTGTAATCCCAGCTACCTGAGAGACTGAGGCACGAGAATTGCTTGAACCTCTGAGGTGAAGGTTGCAGTGAGCCGAGATCACGCCACTGCACTCCAACCTGGGCGACAGAATGAGACTATGTCTCAAAAAAAAAAAAAATCATTTGTGAAGTTTATAAAATGCTGGCCAAATTCACTTCATGGAATTTTATCAGTATTAATAAAGCATCAGAGCTCTGCAAATACTCTGTCAGATATTCACGAGTATTTCAGTTTTCCTTATTCTTAAAAATGCGCTGTTAAAACTTTCTGCTCCTAAACACAGGTTGGATAAACTTACAGAACCATATTTTCTCATATAATACTTGCCTTGTGGCCTCATGAGGACCCCTCTCAGAAGCAGTAGATACAATAAAGTACTGGTTCATTAATCAGAGAGCCTGACTCTACTACTGTTGATTTGTGAGTGTCTCTGAATCAGTCCCCTTTGGTGCCTTGGTTTTCTCATCTGTACTATGAGGAAGATAGTGAATGGAGTCAGAGTTATCTAGATTCCAATTCTAGCCCTGTCACTCACTACTGTGCAACTCTGGGCCAGGTACTTCAGGCTGTTTGTTTTCCCCATCTGTAGCAGTGGCTCAGAACAAACGTTAGATTATATCAAGTGTTTGAAAGAATGCTTTGTGGAAGGCTCTGCACCTATCCCCTTGATGCTTAGAGGCAGGTGAGTGACAGGGTGAGTGGAAGCTACATGGGAACAGAGTTTGGCTCTCTATAAGCAAGACAATAATGTCAGAGATAATCCAAAAATGGAAGAGATTGTCTCAGGAGCATCAAATTACTTACAGACCAACTATTGTTAAGTGGTGACAGATTTCAGATCTGATCTAAGCATCAGAAAAAAAATTTCTTCAATAGAATATATATATATATATATATATATATATACACACACACAGACACACACACACACACACTTCAATAGAACATATATATATATTTCTTCAATAGAATATATATATGTCTTCAATAGAATACACACACACACACACACACACATACACACACACATATATTCTATTGAAGGAAACTTTACCTGTCTTTGAACCAAAATCTTTCCATATTTTCTTTTTTCACTTTAAATTTTTTACATCCGTTTTCTAAAATTACCACTCAATTGACTTTTTTATAATGTCATCAGTGAATTTCTAATTCCTGAATCTAATTTAAAAAGCCTTTCATTATTTATATATGTTACATCTACTTTTCAATGGCTACTCAATAAATGCTATAGTCACAACCCTATCTTTTTTCCTGAAGTCTGAGACTTTGGCAAAATTTGTTTTTTCCTCGAAACTTTCTCTGTCTTTAGTTTTTACACACTAATTTGTGAAATCCAAATTCCAAACATCTCTTCCAATTTTGTTTTTGCTGTTCTTTTCTTAGGTTATTTTGTGGGTTTCTTATTCCCTGACCCTGAAATCTGGGAGGACACAGCTCCTTGGTCTTTCTTCTTCTCCCTGGGTGAGTTCATCCCATGTCAGCCAAGATTCACAGAATGAAAGACGACTGCTCTCATTCTTTATTCTATATGATGAATTAAAGTTTCTCTTGTGCATTAGAAATGATAACAGATAATGCACCATCCTTAGGAGAATTGAGAAAATGGTCATTTATATAATTTTCTATAAAAATTAGTTAAAAGTTGGATTGAGAAAGATAATTCTCCAAAACCTCTCTGGTCCAGACTGCTCAAGACCCATGTTTCCAACAGCTTACTAGTCATCACCTGGACAAACTGGAGCCCTTCAAGCCTGTCATTGCCCTCACAGCTTTCTCTTCATCTTTGTGCCTAATGATACATTATTTTTCAGTCACTTGTTCAAGAAGCTCAGGAGGAACCCCAAGTTCTTTCATCTCTGAAACTTATAGAAATAAGGTACTAAAAAGGTCTTATATCAGTTCCTTTCCTTTCTGTCTTATGGGCTAAATTTAGCCCTTTAGTATATTTTATTTGGACTATTATCAGAGAGAAATGGTTCTTTACCTGAATTTCTTTTTGCACATAGACTTATCAAGCAACCACCACCATCTTCGACTGATCCTTTAAAACTGTCAAAATGACCATTTGTATGTCTTCTTTGGAAAATGTCGGCTGATGTCGTTTGCCCACTTTTTAATGGGGTTATTTTGTTGTTATTGTTTTGAGTTGTTTGAGTTCTTTGTAAAGTCTGGTATTAGTACTTTGTCAGATGCATAGTTTGCAAATATCTTCTCCCATTCTGCAGGTTTTGTGTTCACTCTGCTGATTATTTCTTTTACAGTGCAGAAGCTTTTTAATTTAATCAAGTCCCATTGTTCTATTTTTGGTTTGGTTGCATTTGATTTTGAGGTCTTAGTCACGAATTCTTTGTCTAGACCAATATCCAGAAGAATTTTTTCAGGGTTTTCTTCTAGCATTTTTATAGTTTCAGGTTTTACATTTAAGTCTTTAATCAACCACAGTAACTTTTTGTATATGGTTAGAGATAGGGGTCCAGTTTCATTATTTTGCCTATGGCAATCCAGTTTTCTCAGTACCGTTTATTAAATAGGATGTCCTTTCTCCAGTGTATGTTTTTGTGAGCTTGTCAAAGATCAGTTGGCTATAGGTATGTGGCTTTCTGATTTGTCTTTTCTATTCCATTGATCTATGTGCATCTTTTTATACCAGTACCATGCTGTTTTGGTTACTGTAGACAAAAGATATGAATAGACTTTTTTTAAAGAAATGATACAAATAGCCAACAAACATATGAAAAAATGCTCAATTTCACTAATCATCAGAGAAATGCAAATTAAAACCACAATGAGATACCATCTTTACCAGTCAGAATGGCTATTATTAATGCTTATATTAAAATACTTTGCTACATTTATTATTAAGTATCTTTGCTTCTTCATTATTAAAAAGTCAAAAAATAATAGATGTTGGAGAGGATTTAGAGAAAATGAAATTTTTATATATTTTGTGTGGGAATGTAAACTAGTATAACCTCTGTGGTAAACAGTATGGAGATTTCTCAAAGAACTAAAAATATAACTTCCATGTAATCCAGCAATTCCACTACTGGGTATCTACCTAAAGGAAAATAAATCATTATATCAAAAAGATACCTTCACTTGTATATTTACCGTGGCACTATAATAGCAAAGGTATAGAATTAGCCAAAGTGTCCATTAGAGGATAAATGGATAAAGAAAATGTGGTATATCTATACCATTGAGTACTACTCAGCCATAAAAAGAATGAAATCGTGTGTTATGCAACAACATGGATGGAACAGGAGACAATTAAATTAAGTAAATAACTCAGAAATATTGCATGTTCTCACTTTTAAGTGAGAGTTAAATAACATGTACACATGGACATAGAGAGTGGAGTAATAGACATTGGAGACTCAGAAGGGTAGAATAATGGGAGATGGGTTAGGGATGAAAAATTATTATGCTGTAGACACTCTATCACACTAATCAACTGGGTGATTAAAGAGTATTAATGAGAACAGTAAATTTTACTTGAATAAGGAAGGAAATGCAAAGTTTACCAGATAGATAAAGAGATGAATCGTATTTAGAAAAGGGAAACAGCAAAGGTAAAAGCTTTTGGGGACACTATTTGGGTGATGGCTACACTAAAGCCCCGATTTCACCACTACCAAATATATCCATGCCACAAAACTGCGTAAGTACCCACCCCCTAAATCTGTTTTATCAAAAACTGTCTAAATCATCTCTTCAGCATGTAACTAAGGTTTTTTTTTTCATTTGATTCTATCTTGATGTGATTGCTCCTCTTTCTTTGGCATGGCATGCAAGTGTTTTACATCTTCCTGCCCAGGTTAATTTTCTGAACCCCTGGATGCAATCTGTCTTCTACTGTTGAATAATATGAAGTTCATTGAATGTACATCATTTTTTTCTTTTTACTCTGAGCTTTTACCTTTGCTGTTTCTATTTCTTAAGTACCGTTCTCTTCTGTACCTATCTGGTAAACTTCGTGCTTCCTTCATTATTCAAGTAAAATGTACTGTTCTCATTAATACTCTTTAATTACCCAGTTGATTAGTGTAGTAAAGTGTCTAGAACATAATAAATACTTAATAAATGTTAAAATTTAAATATCATTCATGTATTAATACATGTTATTTTATTATGGTGTTGAAGATGGGATGTAGTCTCTAGGTGACAGGTTGTACCAACAAAATTGTAGATTTCATCCAATTCCGAGATTCTGTAGGTCTGTGATTTATTCTAAACTGACCATTAGCTCACTGGCACTTCAACAGAATTCTTTGGCCATTGTTTCTCATTGTTGTGTCCAGGATAAGCCATATTTTATAGGACTTAAACAAAAAATCATATTTTATTACTCCCCTCACCTACTCCTATGACCTAGTTTAAGTTTAAACAAGTCCAAGTAAGTCACTAAAGTCTACACCTTGCCTTAGGGACAAAAATGCCTGGAAGAGAAAATCCCTAATTTTGTCAGTAAAATGAAACTTTAAATCTCTCCGTATCCTACCATAGTGCTCCATGTTTTTACTTTTTTTCTCTCATCTTTTCTCTTCCCTCCATGCTGACATTAGAATAAAAATGTGCTACCCTAAGTTAACTGATAAGTTATCAAAAATCACCTGTTATTTTTATTATTTTATTTTTTGGAGATAAAGTCTCTCTCTGTTGCCAGGCTGGAGTGCAATGGCATGATCTTGGCTCACTGAAACTTTCACCTCCCAAGTTCAAATGATTCTCCCACCTCAGCCTCCTAAGTAGCTGGGACTGAAGGTGCACGCCACCATGCCCAGCTAATTTTTGTATTTTTAGTAGAGACGGGGCTTCACCATGTTGGCTAGGATTGTCTCGATCTCCTAATCTCATGATCCAGCCTCCTCAGCCTCCCAAAGGGCTGGGATTACAGGCATGAGCCACCACGCCCGGCCAATCATCTGTTATTTCTATAGCTCAAAGGTAGATACCATTTCAATAACTAGAGTTCTATGGGTAGGATTTGTTAGTGCTTTTTAGATGCATCATTGTAAACTTGAGGTCTTTTAAAATGGAGTGATTGGAAGCTTGAAGTATTATCCCAAGAACAATCAAGTTTTAGAATTTGGCTACCCTTAAATTTTTGTCTGCATAAAATCATCGTATATCACATTTTATCATAAAGAATCTTGGTTGTTGTCTAATGCTTATACTGAAAATCTCTGCTACATTTAATTTGTACCAATGTAATCATCAAACAAAACTCAAATCAGAACATCCTCTTCTATTCCAGCAGAGGCTTCCTTTGCTATAAGATACTTTTCAAAGGGTCCCTGAAGTAGCAGACATGTGCTTTGTAAGCAATTATTTTCCAAGTTTGTATTTCTAAATCACTTTAGGTATAATGAGGTGACACTCAAGTTAAAAGTGGGTCTGCTTCAGGCCCAAGGCCTTATGGCATCAGGGATTGCTGGTAGAGGCTTGGATTCTAAATCAATTAGAATAAAAGAATTATTAAAAAATCAAGGGACTCAGGTTGCCAAGATTTTTCACTGTGATAAACCATTTTTGCGTTATAGGGTCTAGTCACTCATTTAAAGATAACAGAAAAGGAAAAGAAAACTACAAATGCTGGAAAGGAAGATGAACTATTTAATAACACAGATATGAAAGCAGTCAACATGACCTTGGGTCAAGATGTACATGTTATTATACTCCAATATATCTTATGTAATTGCCCAATAGTGGCCCCACAGGTTGAAATTTTAATACGGTGAATTCAAAGATCAATAAACTACTTAAAGTATATTATCTCATTTGTTCTTAAATTCTAGCCCTTGTTGACATGATCAATACATAATTTCTCACAAATGACCAGCAACATTATACACAGTATAAGTAAACTGAAAAAGTGTAACACATATTTGTGTGTATAATAGATGATTATTTTTAAAGTAAATAATTATTTTAAGTTTTACAAGTATTGAATGAATAATTCTTTAGGATATAATGCTGCTGTGTTAAAAAAATGAATAATTATTGATGTAAAATTCCAAACAATACTGAAAAATACTGAGTAAAAACACACTCCCCCCTTATCCTGAAGCCAATATTATTAATATATTAATGTATATCCTTTGAGGTCTTTTACCATGCATTCATAGTGTGTTGCACTATGTTATACATACATACATACATACATACACACACCTGTAGAGTTTTAGACATTTGAAATTTTTATTGTTTTTATTTTGTTTTTAGGGAGGCCTCATCTGATATGCACATAAAACTCAGGAGTCTGAAGGCCTGGATATAAAATCTTCAGCCTTCTCCAAGTCACTAGACCTCTCTGTCCCTCAGCTTCTTCTTATTTAAAATATGGATAATAACAGTATACACCTCAAAGAATTTTGTGAGAATTGTTGCATATGTATGTGTTCCACAATTCTTAATACTTCATATATATGAAATATTTAGAACCATTGCTAGCACATAGTAAACATTATGTAAGTATTGTTATTTTTATTATTTTGTACTCTACAACCCCCCTTTCACTTAATAATATGATGATTTTTTTCTGGATCATTCCATAAAGATTTATCATACTCATTTTAAATGTTGCTTAGTATTCCATACTCTGGAAGTAATTTATTCTCTTGTGGAGAGATCTTTTAATTTTTTTTTCTGTTTTTCAAAATTAGCATATGTTACAATGAGCATCCGGTGTGTGTGTGTGTGTGTGTGTGTGTGTGTGTGTGTGTGTGTGTAGCTACATTTATGTGAGTACACCTGTAACTTCCTTTCCTATAATCAAAGTGTTGGATCAAATAGTATAAAAATTATCTTTTAAGAAACCCACAAATTGTCATCTAAAATGCATTAGAAATTTGCATCACACCAAGAGTGAGTACTGGTGTCTTCACAACCTCCCCTGCACTCCAGCAATTCTATACAACTCTTTTAAAGTAGCAATTCTCTCAGTGGTGAAACTGGGCATTACCAACCAAATGGAATATTAACACTTTTAAATTTCGTGTAATCTAATGAATAAAAAATAGTAATCTTTTGTTAAAATAATTTTGGATTCGTCTAATTAATGATAAAGTTGGACATCTCATGGATTATGTATTTTTTGTCTGTATGTTGGGTTTTATCTTCAAATTGATGATTTTTGAGATCTAACATATGATTATTAATTATCTGAATCAGATATGTTAAATGTTTTTCATATTCTTTGCATGCTTTTAGATTTTGTTAATGTCTTTTATTACTGTAAAATCTTTACATTTCATTGTACTAAAATATAATATGACTTCTATATTTTGTGTTCTATATAATACATATTAAGACTTTTCTATTTTTGGTAGTTTTTAAATATGTAAATCTTGAATCTACCAGAAATTTACATTTCTGTAAACTAAAGTGTGAAAAATATCTGTCTTACTTTCCCCATATGAATAACCATAGCCAACACCATTTAGTAAGTAGTCTGTCTTTCCCCTAATTATTTGAAATGCCATTATATCACATACTAAATTCCCATATATAATGAGTCTTAGACTCATTATGCTCTCTACTGATAGATTTATATTCTCTAATCTCTTCCACTAATAAGTTTGTCTATTCATGCACCAATACTGCATAGTTTTAATTAAAATAGCTTTATAGTATGTTTTAATATCTGTTAGGGCAATACCATTATTACTGTTTTACTTTTCAGTTTTTTTACAGCTATCTTTATTGTTGTTATCTTCCAAATTAATAATCAATTTGACAAATTCTGCAAAGCCAAATTGAAACTTTTATCAGAATTTAATTAAATTTATAGATCAATTTGGTTTAAGTCTTTTAAATTATTTTATTCAGGATCAAGTTATTTATTTCTACTTCCTTCAGTAGAAGAAAGTAAAATTGACTTTTATCTTAGTTAATTTGCGTTTCCATTTGAGTTTATTATTCTGAACATGACTTTCATTTCTATTTTTATCTATTACCTGATATGTCTTTCATTACCATTTTGTAATTTTCTTCATGAAATAGGAACAATAATAATGATAAACTAAACCTACCATAGAATTTACTCTGCCAGGCACTTTTCTAACTAATTTACACATATTCTCCTTCTTTAATCCATACAAAAACCCTGTGAAATAGTTATTATATTTTGCATTTTTAAAACAAGGTAATTGAGGTACATTAAAAAATTGCTCAGCATACAGCCAGTAAGCAGTAGAGCTGTGATTCACATTTAGGTAGTCTGGGTCCATTGTCTATGTCCCTAGGAATCAGTTAGGTACATTATCATTATTTGTGTATTTTATGTCCTGATACTTTGTAATTTTTCTTATACTTTAAGTTCTGGGGTACATGTGCAGAATGTGCAGGTTTGTTACATAGGTATACTGTGCCATGGTGGTTTATTGCACCCATCAACCCATCATCTACATGAAGTATTCCTCCTAATGCTATCTCTCCCCTGGCCTCCCAACCCAACAGGCCCCAGTGTCTGATGTTCCTCTCCTTGTGTCCATGTGTTCTCATTTTTCAACTCCCACTTATGAGTGAGAACATGTGGTGTTTAGTTTTCTGTTCTTGTGTTAGTTTGCTGAGAATGATGGTTTCCAGCATCATCCATGTCCCTCCAAAGGACATTAACTCATCTTTTTATGGCTGCATAGTATTCTATAAATCATTCTATTATAAAGACACCTGCACACGTATGTTTATTGCAGCACTGTTCACAATAGCAAAGACTTGGAACCAATCCAAATGCCCATCAGTGATAGACTGGATAAAGATACTTCATAATTTTTATTGCAACTGAGACTGTGAACTTTTCTCCAATTAAATTTTCTAATTGCCTATTGACAATATATGAAGAAAATGTTTTCTGTAAGATTTGGTATTATAAACATAATTATTAAAGACAGTTTTGAATATCAAATGTAGTGCTGCTTGAAGTCCAAAACTAGGCAAAGGCTCAATCAGTGGATATTTAGTTTTGTTTCTGACTTTCCAATGGAATGACTGCATTATACCTAGGAGTTAGTATCTTTTAGAGTACATCAATAAAATGAGATGAGAAAGAAGTTATCTTCTTATTCTTTCTTCAAAACAACAATGGACCTTATTAAACCTTTATCAAACATTTATTAAGCACAAAAGAAAGCTACGCTCATTGTACCATACGGACAACATGAATGTAAAATATAATTGCACATTAGTAGTTTTGTGACTAATGAAGCTTTAAAAAATTCAACATTGAAAATCATTATGGTAATTACATAAATATTTGTTGATCTTATATTTTAAAAGAAACACTTTGCTTCTCACATTATAGTGAGTAAAATTAAATAGTTTGAAACTGTGTGACCTAGTAGGGGCAGAGGAACATCCATGATTTTTACTTTCTTATCTGGATATATTATTCTCTTCTCTTATAAATATTTCTTTTCCTGCTACTAAGTTTTCTTTTTCTTTAAGACATTTGTCTGCCTGGCGGAAACCTCAAACAAACAATATGATTTCCAATAAAGAAAAAAAAATCAACATAAAAGGGACTGATCTTAGCAAGAAGGTGAAATAGGAAGACCTAGACCTTCCTTCCCCCATGAAAATACTGATTTAATGGTAACACAGAAATAGAGCTTTATAAATTACCTGAAAAATAATTCAAAATAACCACTAAAAAGATGCCCAACAATTTCAAGAAAATATGCTTGAACAAAATGACAATAGTAACAAAGAGATAAAATATAGTTTTAAAACGAATGGAATTTTTAAGCTAAAGAATAGAATGAATTGAAAAATTCACTGGAAAGATTCAACAACTGACTTAATAAAGCAGAAGAAAGAATCACTGAAATAAACAGGCTATCTAAATTTATTCAGTCAGAAGAGAAAAAAAGACTAAAAATTAGTGAAGAAAACCTGAGAGACCTATGGGACAACATCAAATAGACTAATGCATACATTGTGAGGGTGTCAGATGGTATAGAGAGAAATAAAGGGAAGAAAGCTTATTTAAAGGAATAATTACCTGAAACTTCCCAAACTGGGAGAAGCAAATGGGCATCCGGATTTAAGAAGCCAATAGATTTCTAAATAGAATGAACCAAAAAAGCCCACACCAAGACACATTATAATGAAATTCTCAAAATTAAAAAAAGAAGAAAAGATGAAAGCAGCAAAAGTGATTTATCATGTAAAAGTAAGCCTTCATAAGATTATCAGCAGATTTCTCAGCAGGAACATTATAGGCTAGAGAAGGTTTGAGATTACATAGTCAAAGTGCTGAAAGAAAAACAAAATGCAACAAAACAACTTTGTCAACCAAGAATACTTTGTCTAGCAAAACTGTCCTTAGAAAATGAAGGAGAAATATTTTCCCAAATAAATACAAGCAGAGAGAGTTTATCACCACTAGACTTGCCATACAGGAAATGTTAAAGAGAGTTGTTAAATTGAAACAAAAACAGAGTGCACGTGAAAGCATACGAAAGTATAAAGCAGTATAAAGCTCACGGGTAAAATAAATATGTGGACAAAGACAGAAAACTGTAATAATGTAGTGCAATGGTGGTTTATACAATATTTTAGTTCTGGTAAAGAAGTTAAACGATAAAAGTATTTAAAAATTATAACTATAAAACATGACAATAAAAATACCACATATAAAGATAAAATTTGATGCCAAAATATAAAGTGGCAAAGGGTAGAGTTAAACTATAACAAAAGACAAAGAAATATAAAATAATAAATGTCAATTCACCACAAAGATATAACAATTATTTATACAATGCAATAAAGTTTATTGATGTTTATTATTTGTTGTCCGATAAGCCTCTTAGGTTGTTAATTATTTATTGTTACATTTATTGTTATAACTCAGGAATGGAAAACCAAACATCATATGTTCTCACTCATAGTGGGAGCTAAGCTATGAGAATGCAAAGGCACAAGAATGACACAATTGAATTTGGGGACTCAGGGGGAAAGGTTGGGAAGGGAGTGAAAAATAAAAGGCTACAAATTGAGTGCAATGGGTGATGGGTGCACCAAAATATCACAAATTACCACTAAAGAACTTACTCATGTAACCAAGCACCACCTGTTCCCCAATAACCTATGGAAATACAGAATTAAATCTATCTATCTATCTATCTATCTATCTATCTATCTATCTATCTATCATCTATCTATCTAAACTCAACACCATAGCACCCAAATATATAAAGCAAATGCTGACAGAACTCAAGGGAGAACTAGACAGAAACACAATAGTAGGATATTTCAATATCTAACTTTCAATAAGTAATAGAATATTTGGAGAGAAGATCAATAAGGAAACAAAGGATTTGAACAACATTATAGATCAAATGGTCCTAAAAGACATAAAAAATAGTCTACTCAACAGTAGCAGATTACACTTTCTTCTCAAGTGCACATGGAACTTTCTCCAGAATAGATCACATTAGGTTACAAAAGAGGACTTAAAAAATCTAAGACAGTTGAAATTATACCAAGTATATTTCTGACCACAATGGACTGGAAGCAGAAATTAACAGTACAAAGAAACTACACATTCACAAATAAGAGGAAATTAAACAACATATTCTTGAGAAACCAATAGATAAAAGAAGAAATAAAAAGGGAAATTAGAAAATATCTTGAGACAAACAAAAACACATTATACCAAAACTTATAGGATGCAGCAAAAGCAGTATTGAGAGGAAGTTTATAGTGGTAAATGTCAATATTAAAAAATAAGAAATATCTTTAATAAACAATTTAAATTTTATCTCAAAAATACTAGAAAAAGAAGAACAAATTAACACAAAAGTTAGCAGAGGGAAGGAGATAATAATAATAGAACATAAATAAACAAAATAGAGATTAGAAAGGTAATTTTTTTAAAATCAACAAAACTGAGTTATTTTTTAAAAGGACAAAAGAATGACATTTAGCTAGACTAAGAAAAAGAGAAAAGACACAAATTCTAAAAATAAGAAACAAAAGAGAATATATCACAAATAATGCCACAGAAATAGAAAGGTTTGTAAAAAATACTAGGAACAATAATATGCCTGCAAATTGAGTAATCTAGAAGAAATTAGTAAGTTCCTAGAAACATAAACCTACCAAGACTGAATCATGAAGAAACAGAAAATCTGAACAGACATATCTAGTAAGGAGGTTAACTCAGTAACAGTAATTAAAACAAACAAAAAAATTAAAACAAACATTACAAAAAGTAATTTGAAAAAACAAAAAAATCTTCTAGAGAATTCTCTAGAAAAATTAAGAAAAATTAAGGGCATTCCTTCTCAAAATCTTCAAAAATATACAGTAAGAGAAGACTCTTCCAAACTCATTGTATGAGGTTATCATTACACTCATGCCAAATCCAGATAAAGACATATTCTAAGAAAAAAAACCCTGACATTAATATCTCTGATAGATAGAGATGCAGAAATCTTCAACAAAATACTAGTAAACAAAATTCAACAGCACGTGAAAAGAATCATACACAATGTCCAAGTGGGATTTGTTCCTGGGATGCTTCAGTACAGGGAAAAAAAAAAAAAACTATCAGTGTGATACAGCATATTAACAGAATTAAAAATGAAAATGACATGATCATCTCAATACGTTTTTTAAAAAGCACTGAAAAATTTCAATACAATTTTATGTTTAACACATTCAACAAACTGGGAATTAAATGAAGTTATCTCAAAATAAGAAAGGTTATAGATGGAAAACCACAAGTAACAACATACACAAAAAAGAAGAACTAAAAAGTTTTCCTCTTAGGTTAGGGGAGAGGCAAGGATGCCCACATTCACCACTTCTATTCAACACAGTACTAGAAGTCCTAGCTAGAGCAACTAGTTGAGATAAATAAATAAAGACATCTAAATAAGAAAGAAAAAGTATTTCTGTTTACAGATTTCTCTCTCTCTCACACACACATACACACACACACGTACACAAACCTGTTAGAACTAATAAACAAATTCAGCAAAGTGTGAGGACATAAAATCAACATGCAAGACGCAGGTGTTTCTATATACTAACAGTACACAATCTGAAAAGGAAACTAAGAAAGCAATCCCATTTACAATAGCATCAAAAAGAATGAGATACTTAAGAATAAACTCAACCAAATAGGTGAATGACTGGTATACTAAAAACGACAAAACACTTGTTAAAAGAAATTAAATGACACACAAATAAGAATAACATCTCGTGTACACAGATGAAAAGACTTACTAATGTTAAAATGCCTATACTACACAAAGCAATCTACAAATTCAAGGCAATCCCTGCCAAGCTCTGCATGACACTTTTTGCAGAAATAGATAAAACAATTCTAAAATCCCTATGGAATCACAAAGAATCCTAAATTTTCAAAACAATCTTGAAAAAGAACAAAGCTAGAGACTTTGAAACATATTACAAAGCAACTGTAGCAGTGTGGTACTGACATAAATGTAGACAGATAGACCAATGGGACAGCAATAAAACCCATCCTCGTATGATCAAATGATATTTGACAAAAGTGCCAGCACTACACATAATGGGGAAAGGATTCAACTCAACCCAGTAGGAAAACTGGGTTTCTTCATGCAGAAGAGTGAAATTGGGCCCTTATGTTATATTATACATAAAAATCAACTCAAAATGGTTTAGACATAAATGTAAGACCTTAAACTACAAAATTCCTGGAAGAAAACATAGAAGAAAAGTTTCATAATATCAGTGTTAGCAATTATTTTTTGGATATGACACCAAAAGCACAGGCAATAAAAGGAAAAAAAAATTCAAGAGAGTGCATCAAACTAAAGAGCTTCTGCACAGCAAAGGTAACAATCAACAGAGTGAAAAAGCAATCTATAGAGTAGGAGAAAATATGTACGAACAATATCTCTGATAAGGAGTTAGTATCCAAAACATATAAATAACTTCTGCAACTCAATGGCCAAAACAAAAAACTTGGTTAAAAAATGTGCAAAGAATGTGAATAGACATTTCTCCAAAGAAGACATGCAAAAGGTCAATAGGTATATAAAAAGATGTTTGATATCACTAAGCATCAGGGATATGCCAATCAAAGCTGCAGTTAGATATCTAACTACAATTAGATATCACCTCACAGTGGTTGAAGTGGCCATCATATATGTGTATACATTATACATACATACATACATCAAGTGTTAGGAGGACATGGTGAAATTGGAACTCTTGTAAACTGTGGGTAGGAATGAAAAAATGCAATTTCTGTTGAAAACAAGATGGAGGTTCCTCAAAAAACCAAGAATAGAACTACCATATGATTCAAGTATCTCACTTTTGGATATTTATCCCAAAGAACTGAAAACAGGATATTGAATAGTTATTTCCACTCCTATGTTCATTGCAGAATTATTCACAATAACTAAGATATGGAGCCAACCTACAAGTCCACTGATGGATAAATGGGTAAAGAAAACGTAGTATATACATAAAATGGAATATTCTTTACCCTTAAAAAAGAAGAAATCCTGACATATGTTACAGCATAGATGAACCTGGAGGTCATTATGCTACGTGAAATAAGCCAGTCACAGAAGGACAAATACTGCGTGATTCGTTATATGAGGTATCTAAAGTAGTCAAACTCATGGGACCGGAAAGTAGAATGGTGGTTCCAGGGAATGGGGGAAGAGGGAAATGAGGAGCTGTTGTTCAATGAGTGTAGAATTTCCATCAATAAAGATGAAAAAATTCTAGAGATCTACTGTACAACATTGTGCATAATGTTAGCAATACTCTTCTGTATACTTGAGAATTTGTTAAGAGTATAGATATTATGCTATGTGTTTTTTGCCACAATAAAAAAAAAAAAAAAAGAAAAACAAATTAAATGCTTAAGTTGATTGGCTGTTACAAATTTTTTTTCAATGGCAAAGTTGTCTGGTTTCAGTGGTTTCTTGATCAGTGATTAGTAAACTACTGCCCACAGAACAATTCCAACCTGCCATGTCTTTCTGTAAATAATTTTTTATTGGAACACAACCATGCCCACTTGTTTACATATTGTCTATAGCCATTTATGATCTATAACAGCAGAATTATATAGGTGTGACAGAGACCATGTGACCTATGAAGCCTGAACTATTTACTATCTGGGCCTTTGCATAAAAAGTTGACTCTGATCTGAATAGTGGGAATTTCTTTAGTTCATTTAAAGCCAAGCATGTGTGTGTTTAATAAATATCTGTGAGCCGTGCTGTTAGTACTACTGTTGATACTAATATTGAAATGCAAACTCTATAACACTTTGAACACATAAAATTAATATAAAGAATTAGCATAGAATTTAAAAACTGGATTGAAATTCTGTCTCATCTATTCCAATAGACAAAGGACATGAGAAACAGAGGAGCAAATTCTGGTAGTTATTACAACATGAACCATTCCAAAACAGCAACTGCATATTGTTTCTTGGGAATCTATGTTTAACTTAGCAGATCTCCTGTCTGGTTGGGCTCTGTTGATATTAACTGGGCTTGCTCAAACATTTGCAATGAACCAATGAGTTGGTTAGGAGCTGGCTGCAGCTGGGATGGCATCAGCTTGGATGAATTAGGTCTGTTCCAAATACCTCTTTAATCCCTTTTTTCAGTAGGGCAGCCTGGACACATTCTCATGGTCATGATGGGAGGGGTGGGGGAATTCATGAACACAATGGAAATGCACTTTTTTCAGGCCTTTGTTTTCATCAGCTTTGTTAATGTTTACTGTCTAAATTAAGGCATATGACCAAACCCAGAGTCTGTGTTGATGGGCATCAATAGTGTGGATACTTTTGCAAGCATGAAAACGTGGGGCTATTAACACAATCAGTTATTCTGGAATCTCGGGCAAGATGGCCGAATAGGAACGGTTCTGGTCTGCAGCTCCCAGTGAGATCGACGCAGAAGGTAGGTGATTTCTGCATTTCCAGCTGAGGTATGCAGTTCGTCTCACTGGGACTGGTTGGACAGTGGGTGCAGCCTATGGAGGGCGAGCTGAAGCAGGCTGGGACATTGCCTCACCCAGGAAGTGCAAGGGATCTGGGGATTTCCCTCTCTTAGCCAAGGGAAGCCGTGAGGGACTGTGTGGTGAGGAATGGTGCACTCCAGCCCAGATACTGTGCTTTTCCCATGGTCTTCATAAACCACAGACCAGGAGATTCCCTCTGGTGCCTTCACCACCAGGGCCGTGGGTTTCAAGCACAAGACTGGGCGACTATTTGGGCAGACACCCAGCTAGCTGCAGGGGTTTTTTTCATACCCCAGTGGCACCTGGAATGCCAGTAAGACAGAACCATTCACTCCCCTGGAAAGGGGGCTGAAGCCAGGGAGCCAAGTGGTCTAGCTCAGTGGATCTCATCCCCACAGAGCCCAGCAAGCTAAGATCCACTGGCTTGAAATCTCGCTGCCAGCACAGTAGTCTAAGGTCAGCTTGGGACACTCGAGCTTGGTGGGGGGAGGGGTATCCACCATTGCTGAAGCTTGAGTAGGCAGTTTTACCCTCACAGTGTAAACAAAGCTGTTGGGAAGTTCGAATTGGGTGGAGCCTACCGCAGCACCACAAAGTGGCCAAACTGCCTCTCTAGATTCCTCCTCTCTAGGCAGGGTATCTCTGAAAAAAAGGCAGCATCCCCAGTCAGGGACTTATAGATAAAACTCCCATCTCCCTGAGACAGAACACCTGGGGGAAGGGGAGGCTGTGGGCGCAGCTTCAGCAAATTTAAACCTCCCTGCCTGACAGCTCTGAAGAGAGCAGGAGATCTCTCAGCACAGCATTGGAGTTCTGATAAGGGTCAGACTGCCTCCTCAAGTGGGTCCCTGATCCCCATGTATCCTGACTGGGAAACACCTCCCAGTAGGTACCGACAGGCACCTCATACAGGAGAGCTCTGGTGGGTGCCCCCTTTAGGATGAAGCTTCCAGAGGAAGAAACAGGCAGGAATCTTTGATGTTCTGGAGCCTCCACTGGTGATACCCAGACAAACAGGGTCTGGAGTGAAACTCCAACAAATTCCAGCAGATCTGCAGCAGAGAGGCCTGACTCTTAGAGGGAAAACTAACAAACAGAAAGGAAGAGCATCAACATCAACAAAAAGGATGTCCACTCAGAGACCCCATCCGAAGGTCACCAACATCAAAGACCAAAGGTAGATAAATCCATGAAGATGGGAAGAAACCAGCACAAAAACGCTGAAAATTCCAAAAACCAGAATGCCTCCTCTCCTCCAAAGGATCACAACTCCTTGCCAGCAAGGGAACAAAACTGGACACAGAATAAGTTTGACAAATTGACAGAAGTAGGCTTCAGAAGGTGGGTAATAACAAACTCCTCTGAGCTAAAGGAGCATGTTCTAACCCAATGCCAGGAAGCTAAGAACCTTGAAAAAAGATTAGACAAATTGCTAACTAGAATAACCAGTTTAGAGAAGGACATAAATGATATGATGGAGTTAAAAAATACAGTGCAAGAACTTTATGAAGCATACATAAGTCAATAGCTGAATCGATCAAGCAGAAGAAAGGATATCAGAGATCAAAGATCTACTTAATGAAATAAAGTGAAAGAACAAGATTAGAGAAAAAAGAATGAAAATGAATGAACAAAGCGTCCAAGACATATGGTACTATGTGAAAAGACCAAATCTACATTTGGTTGGTGTACCTGAAAGTGACGGGGAGAATGGAACAAAGTTGGACAAACACTCTTCAGCATATTATCCAGGAGAACATCCACAAGCTAGCAAGACAGGCCAACATTCAAATTCAGGAAATATAGAGAAACCACAAAGATACTCCTCAAGAAGAGCAACCCCAAGACACATAATTGTCAGATTCACCAAGGTTGAAATAAAGGAAAATAAAGGGCAGCCAGAGAGAAAGGTCGGGTTACCCACAAAGGGAAGCCCATCAGACTAACAGCGGATCTCTCCGCAGAAACCCTACAAGACAGAAGACAGTGGGGGTCAATGTTCAACGGTCGTAGAGAAGAGAATTTTCAACCCAGAATTTTATATCCAGCCAAACTAAGCTTCATAAGTGAAGGAGAAATAAAATCCTTTACAGACAAACAAATGCTGAGAGATTTTGTCACCACCAGGTCTGCCTTACAAGAACTCCTGAAGAAAGCACTAAACGCGGAATGGAGCAACTGGTACCAGCCACTGCAAAACATGCCAAATTGTAAAGACCATCAACGCTAGGAAGAAACTACATCAACTAACAGCCAAAATAACCAGTTAACACAGGATCAAATTCACACATAACAATATTAACCTTAAATGTAAATGGGCTAAATGCTCCAATTAAAAGACACAGACTGGCAAAGACCCATCAGTGTGCTGTATTCAGGAGACCCATCTCCTGAATACACAGGCTCAAAATAAAGTGATGGAGGAATATTTACCATGCAAAAGAAAAGAAAAAAATAGCAGAGGTTGCAATCCTAGTCTCTGATAAAACAGACTTTAAACCAACAAAGATCAAAAGAGACAAAGAAGGGCATTACCTAATGGTAAAGGGATCAATGCAACAAGAAGAGCTGACTATCCTAAATACATATACACCTAATACAGGAGCACCCAGATTCATAAAGGAAGTTCTTAGAGACCTACACAGAGACTTAGACTCCCAAACAATAACAGTGGGGGACTTTAACACCCCACTGTCAATATTAGACAGATCAATGAGACAGAAAATTAACAAGGATATTCAGGACTTGATCTCAGCTCTGGACCAAGCAGACCTAATAGATACCTATAGAACTCTCCACCCCAAAACAACAGAATATACATTCTTCTCAATACCACATCATACTTATTCTAAAATTGACCACATAATCGGAAGTAAAACACTTCTCAGCAAATGCGAAAGAATCGAAGTCATAACAAACAGTCTGTCAGACCATGGTGCAATCAAATTAGAACTCAGGATTAAGAAACTTACTCAAAACTGCACAACTACATAGCAACTGAACAACGTGCTCCTGAATGACTACTGAGTAAATCACAAAATTAAGGCAGAAATAATGATATTCTTTGAAACCAATGAGAATAAAGACACAGAATCTCTGGGACATAATTAAAGCAGTGTTTAGAGGGAAACTTATAGCACTAAGTGCCCACAAGAGAAAGCAGGAAAGATCTAAAATTCACACCATAACATCACAATTAAAAGAATTAGAGAAGCAAGAGCAAACAAATTCAAAAGTTAGCAGAAGACAAGAAATAACTAAGATCAGAGGAGAACTGAAGGAGGTAGAGACACGAAAAACGCTTCCAAAAATCACTGAATCCAGGAGCTTGTATTTTTAAAAAATCAACAAAATAGACCACTAGCCAGACTAATAAAGAAGAAAAGAGAGAAGAATCAAATAGACACAACAAAAAATGGTAAATGGAATATCACCACTGATCCCACAGAAATACAAACTACCATCAGAGAATACTATAAACACCTCTACACAAATAAACTGGACAATCTAAAAAATTTGGATAAATTCCTGGACACACAACAGCTTCCTAAGACTAAACCAATAAGAAGGCGAATCCCTGAATAGACCAATAACAAGTTCTGAAATTGAGGCAATAATAGCCTACCAACCAAAAGAAGTCCAGGACCAGATGGATTCACAGTCGAATCTATCAGACATAGAAAGAGGAGCTGGTACCATTCCTTCTGAAACTATTCCAAGCAATAGAAAAAGAGGGAATCCTCCCTAACTCATTTTATGAGGCCAGCATCATCTTGGTACAAAAACCTGGCAGAGACACAACAAAAAAAAGAAAATTTCAGGCCAATATCCCTGATGAACATCTATGTGAAAATCCTCAATAAAATACTGGCAAACTGAATCCAGCAGCATATCAAAAAGTTTATCCACTATGATCAAGATGGCTTCATCCCTGGGATGCAAGGCTGGTTCAACATATGCAAATCAATAAACGTAATCCATCATATAAACAAAACCAATAACAAAAACCACATGTTTATCTCAATAGATGCAGGAAAGGCCTTTGACAAAATTCAACATCATTTCGTGCTAAGAACTCTCAATAAACTCGGTAATGATGGATTGTATCTCAAAATAATAAGAGTTATTTATGACAAACCCACAAGCAATATTATACTAAATGGGCAAAACTGGAAGCATTCCCTTTGAAAACTGGCAAAAGACAAGGGCGTGCTCTCTCACCACTCCTATTCAACATAGTATTGAAAGTTCTGGCCAGGGCAATTAGGCAAGAGGAAGAAATAAACAATATTCAAATAGGAAAAGAGGAAGTCAAATTGTCTCTGTTTGCAGATGCCATTATTGTGTATTTAGAAAATCCCATAGTCTCAGCCCAAAATCTCTGTGAGCTGATCAGCAACTTCAGCAAAGTCTCAGGGTACAAAATCAATGTGCAAAAATCACAAGCATTCCTATACACCAATAACAGACAAAGAGCCAAATCATGAGTGAACTCCTGTTCACAATTGCTACGAAAAGAATAAAATACCTAGGAATACAACTTCCAGGGATGTGAAGGACCTCTTCAAGGAGAACTACAAACCACTGCTCAAGGAAATAAGAGAGGACACAAACAAATAGAAAAACATTCCATGCTCATGTATAGAAAGAATCAATATCATGAAAATGGTCATACTGCACAAAGTAATTTATAGATTCAATGCAATCCCCATCAATCTACCACTGTCTTTCTTCACAGAATTAGAAGAAACTACTTTAAATTTCCTATGGAACCAAAGAAGAACCCATATAGCCAAGACAATGCTAAGCAAAAAGAACAAAACTGGAGGCATCACGCTACCTGACTTCAAACTATACTACAAAGCTACAATAACCAAAACACCGTGGTACTGGTACCAGAACAGATGTGTAGACGAATGGGACAGAACAGAGGCCTCAGAAACAACACTACACATCTTCATCCATCTGATCTTTGACAAACCTGACAAAAACAAGAAATGGGAAAAGGATTCCTCATTTAATAAAAGCGTTGGAAAAACTGGCTAGTCATATGCAGAAAACTGAAACTGGACCCCTTCCTTGCACCTTATACAAAAATTAACTCAAGATGGATTAAAGACCCAAATGTAGGACCTAAAACCATAAAAACTCTTGAAGAAAACCTAGACAATACCATTCAGGACATAGGCATGGGCAAACACTTCATGACTAAAACACCAAAGGCAATGGCAACAAAAGCCAAAATTGACAAATGAGATATAATTAAACTAAAAAGTTTCTGCACAGCAAAAGAAACTATCATCAGATTGAACAAGCTACCTATAGAATGAGAGAAAATTTTTGTAATCTATCCATCTGACAAAGGGCTAATATCCAGAATCTGCAAAGAATTTAAACAAATTTACAAGAAAAAAACAACCCTATCAAAAAATGATTGAAGGATATAAATGTCAAAAGAAGACATTTATGCAGCCAACAAATATATGAAAAAAGGCTCATCATCACTGGTCATTAGAGAAATGCAAATCAAAACCACAATAAGATACCATCTCACAGCAGTTAGAATGTCGAGCATTAAAAAGTCAGGAAACAAGAGATGCTAGAGAGGATGTGGAGAAATAGGAAGGCTTTTACGCTGTTGGTGGGAGTGCAAATTAGTTCAACCATTGTGCAAGACAGTGGGTGATTCCTCAAGGATCTAGAACTAGAAATACCATTTGACCCAGCAATCCCGTTACTGGGTATATACCCAAAGGATGATAAATCACTCTACTGCAAAGACACATGCACACGTATGCTTCTTGTGACACTGTTTGTGATAGCAAAGACTTGGAACCCACCCAAATGCCCACTAATGATAGACTGGATAAAGAAAATGTGGCAGATATACACCATGGAATGCTATGCAGCCATTAAAAGATATGAGTTCATGTCCTTTGCAGGAACATGGATGATGCTGAAAACCATTATTCTCAGCAAACTAACATGAGAATAGAAAACCAAACACTGCATGTTCTCACTCATAAGTGGGAACTGAACAATGAAAACACACGGACACAGGGAGGGGAACATCACACACCAGTGTCTGTCGGGGGTGGGGGGCTAGGGGAGGGACAGCATTAGGAGAAATACCTAATGTAGATGACGAGTTGATGGGTGCAGCAAACCAACATGGCACATATATACCTATACAACAAACCTGCACGTTCTGCACATGTTCCCCAGAACTTAAAGTATAATAATAATAATAATAGAAGGCCAAAAATGCAGTCAGTCCACCCAATGCACTAAATAACTTGTGCAAAACCACAGCATATTTTAGCATCTGTCATTCCTCTCCTGAGTTCTTTCTATCATACCAAGTAATTATTAGTAAAGTTCTTCATGATATAAGTTAAAAGAGATTAATCATTTTGGGTAAAACGTAGGGAACAGTGGCTCATCATAATCACATAGACCACGCTTTTAATAGAAGTATAAGATAACTTAATATGTTTAAAAAGTGAATACATTGGCCGGGCGCGGTGGCTCAACCTGTAATCCCAGCACTTTGGGAGGCCGAGATGGGTGGATCATGAGGTCAGGAGATCGAGACCATCCTAGCTAACCCGGTGAAACCCTGTCTCTACTAAAAAATACAAAAAACTAGCCAGGCGAGGTGGCGGGCGCCTGTAGTCCCAGCTGCTCGGGAGGCGGAGGCAGGAGAATGGCGTAAACCCGGGAGGTGGAGCTTGCAGTGAGCTGAGATCCGGCCACTGCACTCCAGCCTGGGCGACACAGTGAGACTCTGTCAAAAAAAAAAAAAAAAAAAAAAAAAAAAGTGAATACATTCCTCTAAGCCTCAAAGAAGCTATTTTTAATTGGCACTAAAAAGAAGAAATCTTTTAAATTTCTGTATACATTGGCATTTTCACAAAGAATGGATTTGATGCTTACATGATTAAAAATACCATTAATCAATGGATGACCCCATTTTTTTCTATCAGATGTACAAGAAGTTGATAATTCTGAGACTATTTTTGTGTTATAGATATTTGAGATAATGATTAAGTGAAAGGACAGATGCTAAATATCTTTAGTATTCGAATATTTGCTGACCTAGGATATGGAAGTGATTCACAAAAGAGAAAACCTGTGCAGCACATGCCTTTATTATTTGGCTTTCATACGTCTTAATGGTGCAGTAGCGTTACTGGTTGACATTAGCAGATGAATGCGCACAAACACACACACGCATGTGATATGTCATCGATCTTTCTTTTTTTTTTGAGACGGAGTCTCGCTCTGTCGCCCAGGCTGGAGTGCAGTGGCCGGATCTCGGCTCACTACAAGCTCCGCCTCCCGGGTTCACGCCATTCTCCTGCCTCAGCCTCCCGAGTAGCTGGGACTACAGGCGCCCGCCACCTCGCCTGGCTAGTTTTTTTGCATTTTTTAGTAGAGACGGGGTTTCACTGTGTTAGCCAGGATGGTCTCGATCTCCTGACCTAGTGATCCGCCCGTCTTGGCCTCCCAAAGTGCATCGATCTTTCTTTCGAGATGCTCACTATTTTGTTCTGCCCCGATTTCACTGGTGTCAACATAAAATTCAACAGAAAGCACAAAACTTAAAAATGCCATTGGATACACTGCATTCAGATTCCATCGAAGCAGCACCATAACTTTGTTGTGGAGAAGTGGGTGCTCAGTGTATGTTTCAGTACTAGCAATTTGTGAACTGGTTCTGTGCATACAGTTTGGAGTCAACCTGCCTGTTTTGGAATTCTTACTGCCCCACCTACTAACTGTGTGACCTTGGAAGAACACCTTAACTTCACCAGGCCTTGGTGTAAAGAGTCAGGCTGGGTGTAAAGAGAACTGTAAGTGATCAATGAGCATTTGTTTTAAAAACAGCACTAGGATTTATGGAGCACCTGCTTTATGCCAGATATCGCTTCAGGTGTTAGAATGCAAATCATAATTATAGATTACAGGTTTCAGTTGCTTTCTGTGTGCCACTAAGCAAAAGTCTTTATCTAAAACTTTTGGAGTCAGATACGATTTGTAATTAAAAATTTTTAAGATGCTTATGGCGTATACAACAAGCTAAATGGATCTGGAGCATCACCACTTAATGCAATATATTAGCTTTTCTGTACTGAAACATATCAACAGTCACATCAAATGGGATAAAGTCTACAAACAGCTTCACATTAGTTCAGGCCAGGTTTTGCCAAGTGAGTTTGCTACAAATTTATGAAAAATTTTCCAGTCTCCAGAACATTTTGGATTTGAGTATTGTGAATAAGAGATTGTGTTTCAATTTAACTCACTTAGTCATCATATCAAACCTATGATTTTGGTGCTGTCATTAGTGCTACTTAAGTTCAAGGAAACTGAAGCAGAGTGAGAACAAATAACTCGTCCAATTTTACCCAGCATAGAAGAAACAAAGGCAATCTGGCTTCAGAATAACTGTCTGAACTAAATGATGTCAATAATAAGTAAAATAAACTAAGAGAAGCACAGGAAACTCAAGAGTTTGTTTGGATGAAACAGACAGCTAACAGGTACAGCCCAGAGTGGGAAGAGCAGGTGCTGGTGCGTCCAGGGTACTGTGGGAACTAAACAGAGGCGCAGAGGACCCCCGCGGTGGTGGGGAGGTGGTTCGCAGCACTGAACAATTCAGACCACCACGTCTCTGAAATAAGTTAAAATCTAAAATTTAACTTAAAATCTGCCATTTCTTGTGGTATTAGGTTTAGCGTCCACATCTTGACTTCTGAAAAGATACTCTATTTGTTTAAAACAAAACCTGGAATTCCATTGCTAAGGAAAGCAAGCCAGAAAACCCAAGGCTTTTGAGGGCAGCCAAGTTAAATATTGTATCTCTTTTTAAGAAGTTAATCCCCCTGGGTCCTCGACCTTTGTTCTTTGCTCCCAAAGGCAGCGACATATGATGTTTATCTTGCCAAAAATAGTTAAAAGTCATCTAGGAGCTCTCTGCTGAGTGGGCCAACTCGCAGTGACCTTTTAGACTAGACCAACTCCTGTTACGTTAACCTCTGACTTGAGTCCTCTTAACGGCAGTATTCCCCAGCACTGTAATTTCCCTCCCACTGTGTTCTCTCAGGCAAATATTTACTACTGAGGTTTCACAATTTATTTTTCAAACAAAGTGGCAGGGACCACCCCATGCCACCACATCCTCATTTCGTATTAGAACCCATCATTCCCGAGATATAATTTTACCAGAACAAATGTGCTTTAGGGACTTTTGACATGAGATGAAGGTTTGACTTCCTATCAAAACCAAACCAGGCTCTTGTCAGCTTTTAGGTGGATATAAACAAGAAATGCAAGCCTGTAATTGGTGATGGAAATCAGATAAGACCTCTTTAAATACAACCATTGATACAAAAATGTGAACTCGAATTACCTTTGATTAAGTCACTTAAGAAAATAAAGCTGGGGTGGGTTTAAAAGAAGGATTCTGAACACTCTTGTGAACAAGATCTTGTAGTTTTTCCGTGTCTCAGAGGCAAGCTAAAGAAAATTAAAGTCAGAACCGGAGGCTTATGAAAGGAAACAGAACTCAGAATAGAGCTCCCCTCGACCCTTAACATTTCTAAAGTACCAACAATGACAAAAATCCAGCAATTATTCGTTCTCAAGCTGCAGCATGTCATTCTATGCAATAAAAATCTAAATATCGAAGTAGTCCATGTTTGATATTTAACTTCTTATTGAGCTGTGAGAAATTCAGCCCAACCAGTGACAAACAACCCTCTACTTAACCACTTGACATTAATTTTCCAATAATAATCATTATCCCTGAGTTATTGTATGGAGAGACTGCCTTTTCTAATGCTGGAGGTCTCCATCCTTGGACATTTTATGCTCTTTTCCAGAAAAAATAACATGCAAAAGAGTGAAGCTCCCCCTGCCCTGTTTTTATATTATTTGCATTAAGCTTCACGACAATATTATTCTCAAGTCCTTAAAATTATTTTCCAATTTATTTGTGTGCCAGAAGTTATAATTAAATATTATGCATTTTATTCAGTGAAAAATGTTCTAAGTTATTTTCAGATCTCAAAGAGAACTTTGAGGTGGAGGATACAAACATAAATAAAATCTTCTTTCACATCATTAGAGTTTATCGGTTAACAGATATATAGGCAAATATAAGAAGAAAACAAATATACTATGTGAAAAAATGTTTTAAGTTCTTTGGATTTTTTTTAGCACTTGAATATTGTTTTCCTGTCATTATATTATAGAAGCCAAATCCTTTTATCGTGTTTGGGCTCTAGCTTAGAAAAAACATGGGAATATTCTACAATACATATGTAACATTTCAAAGTCTGCTTCTGGCTTCAGGGACAATGCCACATAGAAATATTACATATTTTAAAAGAAAGAAAATGACAGTATCTTTTAACAGATGGCAATCGAATTGTTAAGTGGAAACTTTGCTGCTATGTGTTATATTAATGTATTACTTTGGAAATAGTAAATGCTCCATGACCTACCCTCCACTGTTGTTAATCCCTACTAATACCCTACATTATCAAATACTCATTTGCATAATATTGTTAGAAAGTTATTTCATTTTACATCTCAATACACGCACACACATACACACAAACACACATCATATTCATGAGTAACTTTCTAACAGGATAAAATTACATTTCCACAAAGCAATGACGTGAGGACAACTTTGAGCAGTAGTTCACAATATATCACATTAGAACATCCTCTGAATCACACACAAAAAAGCGTTACACTGATTCTTTTTTTTGCACAACTGTGAGTACTAGTATTTGTATTGAAAATAAAATAATAAAATTAAATTATCTAAAAAAGTAAACACATTTATTTACATATATTTTCATATTTACCATGGCGAGGTTTTATTTTTTCCATCTTGTCTTTCTTTGTGTCTTTGACTTACTTTTTCTTTTTAATCAGAGGCATTATTAAGCCATTCTATAAAGCCTTCCACTTTTCTTGGGGCTGCTGTTGAAACCCCTGAAGAAGTATCAAGAGAAAGGATAGGAAGGAGAAACATCGAATTTGTATTTATTTCTTTGAGACATGGTGGTGCTAAGGAAGCAGTAACTCTGCCTGATGGTTACTCATATTCTACTGCTTCACACCTCCTGTGCTGAGGGGATGTAAAAGGGGAATGGAGAGCCATTGTAGGGCTGCCTGTTTGCCACATTTTCCCTAAAAATAGGGTAAGTTATGAACATGCAAAGCCTATCCCTTCCCCAGGATAGAGTTAAAATAAGAGATTGGGAAAAATGCTGGTGTTACGTTAAAAACATTTTTAAAAGTGTACATCTCTCATCAAAATGTATTGCTATGTGTTTATTTGTTCAAATGGTAAATATATAAGCCCTTAGATTTAAATATTAAAACTCTAATTTTGAGGAAAATTTTTAATGAAAATAGATTTAATATTTTTAAACAAAAGAACGCTGGCTGTATTCCCAATGACAACAGTAATGACTCTTATCTGAAATATAATCAATATCATGTTCTACTTGATTACATTTACATCTCTGCAAATCTATTTTGCATATACACATATAAAATCTCTAGGAATTGTAATATTTCCAAACTACACAGTCAAGGAAATCAAGTTTCCTTTCATTTTTTTTTTTTTTCAGTAAAGAACCATTTACAATAAGAAGGTATCTTTGGAACACTCTATAGAAATATGACTACATGCACAAGTGAACCCCAATTGGTCCCTTTGTGCAGCTAAAACTAAGATCCCTTTTATTCTCTTTCCCAAATTGTTATTGAATTTGTGCTCAAGGACTGATTGTGGGAAAAATTGCATTCTCTGTCATAAAAATAAAAAGAAAACATAATAAAGCAGTAATTGGTCAATGACAATTGAGGCAACAACTTTACTGTGCCAGTCAAACATGCATCATAACTGATCTTTGTACTCTGCTCAAGGTGCAGTGCTTTTCATAAAACAAATCCTACCTTATAAAGTTCTTATTTTACACCAGCCTCTTTTATCCTCTGGTACACAATGATATAAGTTTTATGGCTATTAAAGTAGCTCTTTTTTTCTATAGTACTGCCATCAATAAAAGGACACTGGTAGTAAAGGTGAAAATAGATAATATTAGAAATAGAAAAATGAGATGTTAATTTTATGGTTTTCAATACTGAGAATATGAAAACATTAGTAAGAACCAGGTCTGCTTCCTCCTGCATGTTTTCTTTTCTGCATCTCAATTGCTCCCCTGAGCCACATCTTCTCTTCCTCTCCCCTTTTGGCTACCCAAATACCAGTCCCGTGCTCTTCTACCTCTCTGACCATTTCTCCCTCTTTCTATCAGCAACTATTGCTTTATTGTGCTATTACTGTTCCTCAGGCTTCCACTTCTAGTTCTTTTTCTCCTTTTTCCACCACCTTTTTGGGTAATCTTAAACATTTACTTGGGAATTTATATTGCTAGAGCTAACTTATTTCCTGAGTGTCAGACTCATTTTTCCAAATGCTTCAGGTTTATTGCAGAGCCAAATAATAACATCATGGTTGGGACCACAGCTTGGAGTCACAGATACCTTGGATTTTATCATCTGAAAATGGTGATATTGATGCTGACTATACAGGATTACTGTGATGTTAAATGAGATAATGTGTGTGAAGGACTTATCATCCAGCACTTAGGGTTTCTCTCTCTCTCCCTCTGTCTTTCCTACTTTCTGTTTTTTCCACTTCCCATTGGATGTCTACCCCTATGTGCAGAATGAAATTCACATTTTGCCCTTATGCCTGTGCTTTTTCTATTTAACTGAAGAGCAATGTCATATAACCAGCTACAAATCTAGGAATTACCTTAAATCATTCCTCAGATCCAGGTGGTACAATACCTGTCTGTCTTATTTTTTAATGTCTTCTGTGTGTACCAGATCCCCACTACCTCTCTCTTAGATGGTTTAATGGGTTTCCAATATTCTACTATTAATAGCTTCCTCTTTCTTTCCCCCTTAATATATGCTGTACATTGCTGCCCAGATTACAATTCTCAGGCATAAATGGGAATGTGCTTTAAAGTTCCTTTGCTTAGGCTTCCTTATGCACAGAAGGCCCTCAGCAACAAACCCTTAAGCAATCAGTAGGGGTCAATTGCTTTATCAGCTGACTCATGATTGCAACAGAATTTAGGTATCTTTGAGTGTTTTGAAATTAAACAACTTTCTCCTTTGTAGCTTCCAATGAACTTGGTACAATGCCTGACACATAATCACCCTCATCAACATTGTTATCGATCTCAGTCTTGATGGTAAATGCTACTGTTATTGAGTGCTGCCTATCTATGTGCCTTGGGCTGTGTTATGTGCTTTACATGTTACCTCATTTAACACTTTATGCCAAATCTATGGAGTAAGACTAATACCACCAAAATGAAGCACAGAGGTGTTAAATAAATTGCATCAGGACTCCAAGGTAGTAAGTCATCATTTAAACCCAGACAGTTCAACTATAAAACTTGTCCCCTTAAACACTATTTGATTAACGTAGTGCGTATCAATACATGTTTGCTGAGTAAGTGCACAGAAGCATCAAAGTGAAAACAAATGGATTTCTTAAAAAGTGCGTAAAATGAACTAGACAATGAGAATTAAAATGTTACTATTTAGCAATATTTATTAAATAAGATTTTATTTATACTTACATGTAAAACAGCTCTGTAAACTCAAGAGAGTACAACAGTTAACTCATGGTATGCTTCTTCCTAAGATTAATTTATTTTCAAAACTTATCATTCTAAAAATTATTGAAAATTTAATTATTAGACACATTTCTTCAGTGGTCATTTCTCAAAGGTGAACTAGTTACACGGTTTCTGAGACATTTACTGTGTCTGTTATGGTGGTGGTGGCCCAAAAAGAAGATTTTGAGATTAACAGCTTCCCATTATAAAATTTTTATTTTTTTGTCTCATCTTTTATTGCAATTGTATTCTGTTGTTTCTCAAGCAGAAAGCTAATAAAGTTTCTCAAGTAATATTTAAAAATTTGTAGAGATACCTTGTAAGAAACTAGGCCAGTGATTACTGTGCTGGTAGCTTAAGCTCTCTTTCCTTCAGAGCGTGGTGTTATAAGAGATCTAATAATTCCTAAATAATAATCTTTGAAAACTTGCAAGAAGAGTAACTGGAGAGGTGAACTCAGTGGCCAAATTTTTGGATGATGTCTCAAATAACTAGCTTTATCTGCGTTGGCTAAGTTTAAATGTGTAATCACCAGCAAGTCAGTCTTGCCTTTCCTCCTATTGAGAGCGGTAGACATCCAATGGGAAGTGGAAAAAACAGAAAGTAGGAAAGACAGAGGGAGAGAGAGAGAAACCCTAAGTGCTGGATGATAAGTCCTTCACACACATTATCTCATTTAACATCACAGTAATCCTGTATAGTCAGCATCAATATCACCATTTTCAGATGATAAAATCCAAGGTATCTGTGACTCCAAGCTGTGGTCCCAACCATGATGTTATTATTTGGCTCTGCAATAAACCTGAAGCATTTGGAAAAATGAGTCTGACACTCAGGAAATAAGTTAGCTCTAGCAATATAAATTCCCAAGTAAATGTTTAAGATTACCCAAAAAGGTGGTGGAAAAAGGAGAAAAAGAACTAGAAGTGGAAGCCTGAGGAACAGTAATAGCACAATAAAGCAATAGTTGCCGATAGAAAGAGGGAGAAATGGTCAGAGAGGTAGAAGAGCACGGGACTGGTATTTGGGTAGCCAAAAGGGGAGAGGAAGAGAAGATGTAGTTCAGGGGAGCAATCGAGACGCAGAAAAGAAAACATGCAGGAGGAAGTAGAAGTGAAACCAGGTTACAGCAGATTGAGGAATAGACGAGGTTGAAATGGGATGCATGAATGTAGAGTACTCTTTGATAAAGTTTGGCATGAGAAGACAGAGGAAATATGACAGGTTTTGAGAGGTCACTGGGTATAGCACAGAAAAAAAAAAAAAGATGAATTGACTTTCTTCATGCAGATGCCGGCAGGGGAAGGATGAGGTCAGTTTGGCTGTTACACTGGGGTAAGGCTGGTCTGTGTGTCGAGAGATGGTGTGGTGGGTAATGAATGTCATCTTAGAATCAGGGAAATTTTTCTGAGTAAAAAAAGAACATTAGGGCTATGTTTTAGAATTCTTAATTCTTTCTAATTTTTAGAATTTAAAAATGTTTTATTTCAGAAAAATGTGAGTGAAAATTAAATCATTACGAACACTTAAATCCTTCATTTGAAATAATCTTTGAAACAAGAAAGCATATCAAACTGTAATTATACAATATTAAGAAAACAATTCTGTCAATAACACTTTGCATTAGGTTGATCCATATGAAATTATCATTTTTGTTATCTCAAAACTGTCAGCTATTGTCAATTTTATTGGTTCAACCTAACAACAATGTGTGAGATTTCTTACAGGTTATACTCAGGTAAAATTTCTTAATTTTAAGTACTTTTATCATTAAATAAGAAAGAATGAAAATTAAATGGAAGAAGCTAAAAAGATATCAAAATTAACCCTAAGTATGAGGACAAAAACCAGAATATTAATAAACTTTGAAAACATAGAAAAGGTAGAATGTGTTAATAAAGCTAATAACTGGTTCTCTGTCTATAAAATAAACAAACCTCTGACAAGACCAATACAGGAAAAAAAGAGAAAAAAGTCAAATACACGTAGTTTGGGAGTTAGAAGGATGGTTTCTGAAGTTAACCTGGGATTGAAAGGAATACTGTCATAGTGATTTATGTGAGTTTCAGCAAGGCTATCTCAACATTGAGGGATCTGCTATTATCTTTACATGTTACTCCATCAAAGGAGAAAAATGTAACCATTGAACTAAATGCCTTGGTTTTCTCATTCAAAAGCAGGAAACTGATAGCATCTAGCTCTTAGTGCCATGGTAAAGATTGAAGAATGTAATGTGTGTACACTGCATGGCACGGTGCCTGGAAAATCGTATTATTACTCTTATAATTGCAGTATTTTGTTATTATTATAGAGAAATAGGAAGATCTGATTAGAAATATAGGTTTAAAAAGTGTAACCACTTTCTACATGAGGCTCTATTAATGTTTAAATCTCAATGAATAAATAATTTTAATAAATTAAAATTGCCAAAGTAATAAAAAGTAGTCATTATAGAACAGATTTTAAGCTTATCCATAATCATCAAAAATTTGTCAAGCCAAGATGGTTTCACCAGCAAATTATTTGAAATCTTCAGGAGACAGACACTCATGGAACAATTAAACCCTGTTCTAACCGAACTGTTTTGGAATATATATAAAGAATAAAATCTTCAAAATGTATTTCTCAAATTTAGCCTAATTCTTACCTGAAGTCTGAAAATGATAGCGTAAAAATCAATTTCACTTATAATAAATGTAAAACTCCTAAACCAAAGTATAAGAATACTAGAAGGATTTTTTTTCTACTATTTAAAAGATGCATTGATATAAATTACAGGTAGAAGAAGAAAAACAAAACAGAACACACATTTGTGGCCATATTAGCAACAGCATACCCATTTTAAAAATATTTCTGTCCACTTCCTGCTTTTCCATGGTTATTAAAATATTTCTCTATAGCTATATGGAAGCAGTCTATTGCCATTTCCTTTCTCACTCCTTTGGCTTTCTTTATTCTAGAGCTCTTTTTATCAGTGCCATGCATTTAAAATCTTTCAGTTCAGTGAAAATTAAAAGGCAGAATCACAGTCAAGCCAAATGGTCTTTCCCTACAAAGGCTATGGGGCCCCAGGGCAAATCATTCCTGATTCAATGTTTTCTATTTTTAACATTCCTGCTATAAGTGGTAAGTGAAAGCAAGTTAAAATATAAAAAGGCAGGTGGGAGGGCAGGTGTATCAGTCTGAGTCTCCGCAGGATGCAAATGACACTAGCACATTGGATAATTTGAAGAGATTTTAACAAAGGGATTTCACGTGGTGTAAACAAGTTACAATTGCATGAACAAGTTCATGAAAATGAAGAAGGAATAACAAGCCCCTGAACTTGAAGAGATAAGAAAGGGAGTTGGATACATACTAGGTTGACTAGTGTCCCATCTCCCAAACTGATGTCCACCTGGAACCCGTGAATGTGACTTTATTTGGAAATCGGGTCTTTGCAGATATAATCAAGTTCAGATGAGATCATACTGCATTAGGGTGGACCCTAATGCAATGACTGGTGTCTTTGTACGAGAAGAGGGAAATTTGGACACAGACACAGGAGAGAAGGCAGAGATCAGAGTGATCCATCTACAAGCCAACGAATGTCAAGGATTGCCAGAGCCACCAGACAGAACAGGCATGAAAGAACTCTACCCAGAGTCTCAGAGGGAACATGACTCTGCTGACACCTTGATTTTGGATTTCCAGCCTCCAGAATTGCAAGAGAATAAATTTCTGTTGTCTTAAGTCACCCAGATTGTGGTATTTGTTATGTCAGCCCTAGCAAAACTGATACAGATACCAAAGACATGGTGGAGGACAAACAGAACCTGTCCAGCATGACAAAGGAGTAGTGACAATGAGATGTATGCAGTGTGGTTCTAGCGTCTTCTTCAGTGTTCAGTGAGCCATCTGTCTCTCTTCCATTGACTGCCTCTTAGAAATGCTGTTCATTCAAAGCACAGCAACTGAGGCCTTCAGCTTTCTGCAATATTGCTGTACCTTGACCATTGTTTTACCATTTGGACAACAGCTAGAATGGGGTGAAGGGGTAGGGGATGATACATCAGTCTGGAGGATGCTCATAGTCTTCAAAGAAAGAACAGAGGTGCATTAGAATATGGCTGATATGCTGGCATGCACAAGGCAAACAAACAAATAAGCAAAATATGCTGTATGATGAATGGAGAAAGTACAAACGGTACTGCCCATTGAGAGAATAGGAAACTCAAGCATAGTATCCAGAGCCTGAAATAGAGAGATGCCCAGCTAATTTGTGTTCAGTGCATTCATGGGTGGCTGGATGTATGAACAGATGGATGAATGAATGAAGCGCTTATATAAACACAAGAACTACTCTACTTTTTTCTAGTCCTGAACACCAATTCCATTGCAAAGTTCTGAGTAGCAAATTCACAAAATCCTATTTCACTCATAAAAGAAAGATTTTTGAACATGTTTGACTAGGAATTTTATTCTAGTCCAGAACTAAAATGAACCAGAAATTATATTTTAGTCCAGAGTGAAAATGTCAGAGAATAAATTATTTTATTGATTTCGACAATTTAACTTTGAAATAATTTTAGAGGTTTAAAACCATTTTACTTAATTTTAAAAATATTTTACTTTTAAAAAGCACCTTAAGTTTTTTGGGTGAATGGATATTTGCTTTCCAGATTTGAATTATAATGAGTAGAGCTGTTTCACTCACACTTAGTGTTTGCCTGAAAAAAGATGTAATTTGCTTCAGATAATTTTGAAAATCACGGATGTGGCAATTTCCAAAGAAATGCTTAAGACCCCAGAATTGTTGCATCACCCCTGGTTTGACCTATCTATTGAGACCAGGCAAAGGAATAGAAAAGGTTTCCCTTGGGAGATAACTTATTTTGAACAGATCTTGGGCAACATGCCCTTTGTATTATTTATTTCAGTATTCTCCATCCTGCCCCTCACATGCCCGGCACATAGTAGGTGCCTAGTAAGTGTGCACTGAGTTTAATCAAACTATTTAATGCATAGATCTTCAGAAGAAGCTGCCTTCCTTTTACCACTGTCTCTGCTTTCAGCCTTTAAACTCAAAACTTAAAGGGCAAAACATATAAATATATGCAAAGCTACTTGTGTTTTCATTTTACTCAAGGTATTTATATCATAAGGCATTTAGAGTCATCTGCAATGCTTTCTGAGACATTTAACTAGTACTGCCTTGGTTTCTCACTAATTAAAAATCAAGTTATTAGAATATAAATCTACTGGCAACATATTTAGGCAAGCACAACACAGAGACAGTGTAAAATATAGGGAGGGGTCAGTGTTAATTTTTATGACTTTGAGACAGTGAAAATAAGTTCCTCATTAAGAAAACATCTTGCTTCAAAGTCCAGGGGCTAGTCTCAAGGTCTCAAGACCCATAAAGTAATTACCCTGATGACATTTTTTTTTTTCTCTACAAAAAATATCTTCCATGTTTCTTAACATCCATGAAGCAAACCTAGAGGCAAGAAACAATAAAGTCTTATCAATATTACTGTTTATGTGTTGCAATGGGCTATAGGTAATAAACAGATGAATAATTAACAGAGTCCCATCAAGTTAACCAGAAAGAGTGAAAGTACTATGGTCACTGGGGTGAGGTACAGGTTATCCGGGCCCATTCAGAGAGCTGTGATGTCCCTTGTCATTCACCAGCAACTCCTAAAGACCATTCTGCCTGATCATGATGCTATCCAAGATACAAATATGGATTCAGCTAAAACCCAGGTATATATCCAGGTTGAAATTTCAAGTTCTAGGTCCATGCCCTTAAGGGACCCACATAAGCTGAAAAATGAGTCAAACAAAGAATAGCTACAGAGCAGTTACCAAAGAGTTTATTCCCCTCCAAAGGTGATTTTGCAGTGAGGTTCATCCTAGCCTAGCTCCTGGGGGTAATAGACTAAGGTATAGAACTGGGGCTTCTAGTCTATTTATACAAGTGGAAGAATTGCATAGCTAGACTTAGAAGATTGTGTGTTAAATGTGTCTCAAGCATTTGTTTCCTTAAGAAACAGTTATTTAGCAATGACCACGTGACTCCTGGACTCTGGGAGTACAAAATTGGGTAAGACTCCATACTTCACAAAGCTCACAGTCAAGGCGCATCTATCACTGAAATGTGATTGTCTCATTCCCACAGGCTGGCTCTGGAGACTTGGAGAACACAGAGGAGCACCTAACTCGCCTGGGCCTGGCATAACAGAGGGGGTAACACTTACACTGCATCTTGAAAGATAAGTAGCATGTTGCAGCACAGAGGAGGGTCAAGGACATATTAGGCATAAAAAAAGCAAAAGCTGAAGCATGAAGACACGAAAATGTGCAGCATGCCAAGAAAAGCAGCTGGAGCTCCAGGGGCTTTTTGGAGGAGTGAGAGGAAAGGAGCCTGGTTAGGGAAGACGAGTTCAGATGAATCCATGCATATAACACAAAACTTGGGTTTTATATTGGAAAGGACAGGAAATATTGAATTGAATTCTGAATTAATTGAAATATATTAATCACAAAACATAACCAGACTTGAGTTTCAGAAAAATTTCTCTATTTGTGGAATATTGCCCATTTTAATACATGATACAATTAGCCAACTAGATGCTGGAGCCCCATCCCTAGGTACCATTTTTTTCCCTTTTCATCTTTCTCCTTATGTCCAAAATACATTCTAAGTTAAATCATTTTCTTCATTTCACTTTTCATCACCATAGTGCAAGCCATCTTCTCTTAACCTGGATTGCTGCAATAGCATCCTAACTTGCCTTTTTGATTCAGGTTTTGCTTACATGCAATCCAGTCTCCTCAGGATAGCAAAATTTATTAAAAACTAAATTTTATGATACTATTCCCCTGTTTAAAAACTCTCCAGTGTCTTCCTATCACTCCTAGAATAAAATGCAGACTCCTTTCAAATGCCTCCAAAGCCCCACAATCTGCTGCCAGTCTACCTCGCCATCTCAGCCTATATGACACTTTCACATTTTCTATGTCCTATCCTTGTGGGCTTGCTCTCTGTTCCAGCCTCATGCCCTTATTCACACCTGGAAGATTGTCTTCCCAGCCCTTCAATGGCTGGTTCCTTTTCCTCATTCAAAACTCAGCTAACCGCTACAAATTCAAAATGCCTTTTCTAAAAAACAATCCTCCCTTATCCACCAGTCAGTATCACATCACTTTGTTTTTTTCATTTGTAGTATTTAAAATCACCTGAAATTATCTAGTTTGTTTATTTGTCTTCTTGGTTATCATCTGATGTCTCTGGGCATCAGAACAAAGGTCCATGACAAGAATCTGGTCTATATCATCAGTACCTAGAAACTACTAGGTTCATAGCTGGTCTTTGATAAATGTGTTGATCTAATCAAAACTGGATGAAAAAAATCAATTTCTACACTTTTGAAACAACCCAGGTGATAAATGTGAGGAATTGATTTTAAGCAGTAGAACTAAAGGTGAAGATGAAGCAGCGGATCAGAGAGACGGTTGGTGGATGGAATTGATACATCATCATAAACATCGGCATGTGGTGGTGTGTCCAGAATTGGTGGGTTCTTGCTTTCCACAACTTCAAGAATGAAGCTGCGGACCCTTTCAGTGAGTGTTAAAGATGATATGTACCCAGTTTGTTCCTTCAGATGTTCAGATGTGTCCAGTTTCTTCCTTCTGGTGGGTTTGTGGTCTCACTGACTTCAGGAGTGAAGCTGCAGACTTCCAGAGTGAATGTTACAGCAGCTGTTATGGCGGTCCGGCTGGAGTTGTTCATTCCTCCCACGCGGAGTTGTTTGTTCCTCCCAGTGGATTCGTGGTCGCGCCGGCCTCAAGACTGAAAACGCAGACCTTCATGGTGAGTGTCACAGCTCATAAAGTCAGCAGGGTCCCTAACACTCAGCAGCAGCAGCAGGGTTGACTGCTAAGAACAAAAGAACCAAGCTTCCACCACCGTGGAAGCAACTCAAACAGGCTGCTGCTGGCTGGTTAGGGCAGCCTTCTTTTATTCCCTTATCTGATCCCACCCACATCCTGCTGATTGGTCCATTTTACAGAGAGCTGATTGGTCTATTTTGCAGAGCACTGATTGGTCCGTTTTACAGACAGCTGATTGGTCTGTTTTGACAGAGTACTTATTGGTGCGTTTATAATCCCTGAGCTAGACACAGAGTGCTAGACAGAAAAGTTCTCCAAGTCCCCACTAAGTTAGCTAGATACAGAGTACTGATTGGTGTATCTACAAACCCTGAGCTAATACAGAGTACTGATTGGTGTATCTACAAACCCTGAGCTAATACAGAATACTGATTGCTATATTTACAAACCCTGAGCTAGACACAGAGTGCTGATTGGTGTATTTACAATCCCTTAGCTAGACATAAAGGTTCTCCAAATACCCACTAGACCCAAAAGCCCAGGTGGCTTCACCTAGTGGATCCCTCAGGGAGGCTGCAGGGGGAGCTGCCTGCCAGTCCCGTGCCATGCGTCCCCACTCTTCAGCCCTTGGGTGATTGATGGAACCAGGTGCCCCAGAGCAGGGGGCGGGGCTCGTTTGGGAGGCTCTGGAGTCGCAGGATCCCACTGCCCCAGGCGGTTCAGGCACGGTGGGCTGCAGGTCCCCAGCCCTGCCCCGCAGGTAGGCGGCTGAGGTCCGGGGAGAATTCGAGCGTGGTGCACACGTGCTGGCAGTGCTGGGGCACCTGGCGCAACCTTTGCAGCTGCTGGTCCGGGTGCTAAGCCACTCACTGCCCTGGGCCAGCTTGCCGCTCCCTGTGCTGGCCCCCCGAGCTTGGACCTCTGCCCGCCGGAACTCATGCTGGCTGGTAAGCACCCTGCGCCGTCCGGTTCCCGCCCACGTCTCTCCATCCGTGCCTCTCCGTCCACACCTCCCAGCAAGTAGAGGGAGCTGGCTCCGGCCTCGGCCAGCCCAGAGAGGGGCTCCCACAGTGCAGTGGTGGGCTGAAGGGCTCCTCAAGCACCACCAGAGTGGACGCTGAGGCTGAGGAAGCCCGGAGAGTGAGGGCTGCTATCACATTGTCACCTCTCAGTGGGAGGCAGAAAGTGAGGAAAGTGGGAGGTATCCCCTTAGCACTGGAATGAGCCAGACATAAAGTGCCCTTTGGGTCTACCAGTTTAAAAGTTTGGAGCATTTCATTTTCTAAATAAAAGGATACACAGCATGTTCTGTTGAATGAGTGAAAGGATCATTCTAACAAAAGGGTTACTGAATTATTCATGTTACCTAGGAGAACTTACAAAATACGTATTAAAATTGCACTGAATGCCAGCACTGTGTAGGATATTATAAGGGATATGGCAGAATTAAAAGATGCTGTCCCTGCCCTTTTTAAAGTTGTGGATTAAAATGAATCATAAAACAATTAGAGAACAATCCAAGATAACACATTATCAATTTTGAAAATGTGTGATACAGAAGAGCTTCAGGAATCATAGATCAGGTACAACATTTTAATGCGATGCTGTTGGCAGGGCAGAAAATTTCATTCTGATTTCACCTCAAATCCTTTCCTCTGGCCAAAAATGTTCTTAGCATAAGTGAGCTATCTTTTTGGGCTCCAAGAGGTATTGGCATTTTGAGAATTAATTCAAGAACTTTCAAAGGGGGAGTAGCACAATTCATTCTTTCAAGCAGTAAGTGGATTTAATATTTTTAGATGAGTGCCAGATTGGAACAGTTTGTTCTAATGCTCCATGGATAGCATAGGCCCACTTTCCAACAGGACAGCTTAAAAAGAAAAACAAAATAAAACACACACAAAAAAGAATTAAAAAAGAAGAATGAACTGAAATTGCTTTAAGTGGCATGGCCTTGGCCAGGTGCAGTGGCTCATGCCTGTAATCCCAGCACTTTGGGAGGCTGAGGCAGGCAGATCACAAGGTCGGGAGTTTGAGACCAACCTGGCCAATATGGTGAAACCTTGTCTCTACTAAAAAAGTACAAAATTAGCCAGGTGTGGTGGTGCAAGCCTGTAGTCCCAGTTACTTGGGAGGCTGAGGCAGGAGAATTGCTTGAACCCAGGAGACGGAGGTTGCAGTGAGCCAAGATCATGCCACTGCACTCCAGCCTGGGTGACAGAGTAAAAGGCGGGAGGGGGGCATGGCCTTATAGGCTGTTTTTCTCTGTAATATCTTACTTTCTCCCTACTAGACTGGAATTTCTTCCAGTATAAGCATGGTAGTACCTTCATTTCTTAAAAGATGTTTCATAGCTCAGCACAGATACCTGCTCAACGAAGATTTGATAAATGAGAAAAATACAAGCCATCAACCGTAAGGTATAGAAGATTTCTGTTTGCTGTCTTCATGTTAAAATTGAAATTCCTGGGAGTATAATGAAATAGGCAATATGATTTTTGAAGATCTCTCTGATGTTGATGGGTCTGAATGGAAATCAGGTTATTTTTCATCATCACATAATCCGTGTCAATGCAAATGACTTAGTTGAAAAGCCGCTAGATTCTTTAAAAACAATGCAGTGCAATTGGATGAAGGCCATCACAGTTGTACAGTCATGCTATAGAAATGTAATATTTTCACTTGTGTTACCTTATTTTTTTTTGGTTCCAAGTAACCCTGTAAGTTGACTTTCTACCAGCAATGGTCTCATTTTATATATAAGACTGTTTGAGAGTTTATTTGGCTCATAGAGAGTCATCGTAAAGCTTGGGTTATATCCTGGCCTCTTCATTCCTCGCTTGTTCCGTGCTAAATACCGTGGGCATTATTATATGTGCAATAGTGATTTGAGGGCATCAATAGCTTAGATGTAAACATCTTACAGCCACTTCAAAGCCTTACTGCTCCTCTAAAACTTGGAATCATAAAAATATTCTATAGCCTTCCACTGACAGTCAGTATTATGAACACTTACTGTACTGATAAAAATTTATATTTACTCTGTGCACTTGGCAGTCTCAGCCATGAACACTTCTGTTACAGAGCAGTGCCAAAACATATAAAGTTTAAGACTTGACCAAGCACTAAAGCAGAAGCTTTCACCCTGGAGACTACTGCATGGGAGAATTAAGCAAACACTTTTATATTGTATCAAAAGCATATCCCACCCTGATAATTAAAATCAAGTTGAAATAATAAACAATTGCATTAGTGTATTTCCAATAACGAGTAGGTTTATTTTAGCTCCAAATTTGAGTTAATTTTGCAGGCTTTAATGACAAAATCCTGCAAAGAATGGACTCATTAAAAACCTAATATATAATTGATATTCTAAAGAATCACACAAGTAATTCGAAAGTAGGGAATAAAGAGTTTCATATATGTATGGTTTATACCATGCTAAATTCTTTATGTGTGGTATCTCGTTTAGTCCTTAAAACAGCCCAGTGAGGTTGGTATTATTATTTGCATGTTAAAGATGAGAAAACCAAGGTTTAGGACAGTTAAGTAATTTCTTAATAATTGAATCAATGCTCCTCCAACTCTGATTTCTTAACTCCCACATAAGTGAGAAAACTCATACAGTTACAGTTTGCTGTAAGATACCGAAAGACCTACTAATAGTCACATTAACAGATCTTGACTTTCCGGACAAAGACAAAGGAATAAGGCCCGTAAAATAATGAAAAATCCAGAACTTGAAGGAATAAAGATAGCAGTAGCAAGTGACCCAAGGCAACATCAACAGTGTTTACCAGAAATAGAAGCATTAGTGAGCAACCATGAGTTTGAAGGAATCAACAGTGAGATACAGAACAGGAAATCTAGATACTTAGTTGGAAAAATTTCATTCAAGTTTATATGAATGTTGAAACCCATGCTGTCTATCTGTGGTTCTCAAACTCTCTGATCTAACACTCTACTCTTACAACAAATATTTTATAAATCTCCTTTACCACTATGAAATAACATTCAGAGATAATATAACAGAACTTTAAAAAATTGCTGGAAAATAAGGAAGAAATAAAAAACACTATATAACTAAACAATATATTTAAATATGTAAATACCTAAGGACACGTACTCTAGAAGACAAATGCACTCCCCTGCATTTCCAAATGTCCCTAGGGAAGGTCCCTCAAAATCCACTAGGTGAGATAGAGCCAGGTATGTAAGAATGGGCTTTTACCTTTACTTGAAGGTAATGGAAGGAACAGTATTTAGGGCTTGCTGCCCTGTTCCTTTACTTTCAAGGAAGTTACTAGTTTAGAGGTAGAGTTGAGGTGGGAATCAATGGGAACCATAGTTTCCAAGATGGATATCTCTAATGGGAAAAGACGCACAGTTGAGAAGTTAGAGGGAGAGGGGTTAATTGGCCCAACGTTACCCCATACCTACTCCTAACGAAAACTTGGGGGACTTTTTCCCAGAGGCTGTAGGTATCCATAGGGCCTCTAAGTTCTTCTTCAGGATCCCTCCCTGATGGAAGCAGAGCATCCAGATTCAGTGGGAAATTCATGGTGCAAAGGAATACCTCTCCCTCTAATCTCATCTCTGAATCAATGTGCATCCTTCACTATAAAAAGCAGTCGTGATGAATGCACCATAAGCTGTGCAGGGCAAAGAGGGTGAAGGATCTGCATGACCCTAGCACAGGCTTTCAATAATACCTAGAGCACAAGATTTTGTAACTCTTAAATCAACTCCACTTTGGCCATATATATATATAAAATTGAAGCCTGTCAAATTCCTTCTTAAAGCTGGCACCATGTCAATGACCTCCTGGCAATGGTCTCAGTGGGGTGAAGTATACAATGAAAGGAAGTATTTGCTTTTATTGCTTCTAAATTTACTAGCCTTTAGCTTCATTGAATTAAATTATGGCACAGGGTTAACATTATAGTTATAACTGTCATTTATAAACTGCATTCCATTCATTAATCCTGAAATGCTATGCAAACTGATTTAACAAAATTAAATGTACAGATGTGTGCTACTTCAGGCTTTCTGATGGCTCTCTGGATACTTACAGGACTTCTTCAGTTTGAGAAATGCAGTATTGAGTACTACCTGCATTTTTAATCCCTACCTTCCAGAACTTTTTTTGTCTAAGGTTGGTACAGTTTCCTAAAAGCTTTGGATTCTTTCCCTGACTTGGGCAGAGGAAACCATTTGCCATTGCTGTGGCTGGTCAGCAATCCTGTGGGTTCCAGCAATATTCTACCTTTCTTTGTTATCTCCCTCCTTCCATTTTCCTCTTTCTCTTCCTCCTTCCTTCTTTTTTGTCTCCCCTCTTCCTCATTCCCACTCTCCCTTACTTCCCTCATTTCTTACTCTCTTTTCTGTCTTTTTATTTCTATATTCTTTACTGATCTCTCTTTTTTCTTTCACATTCAGGGGATATATGTGTAGGTTTGTTACATGGTAATACTACATGATGCTGAGGTTTGGTCTTGGAATCTATCACCCAGATAGTGAACATAGTACTCAATAGGTAATTGTTCAACCCTTTGCCCTCTCCCTCTCTCTTCCCTTTTGGAGACTCCAGTGTCTGTTGTTCCCATCATTATGTTCATGTGTACCCAATATTTAGCTCCCACTTATAAGAACAGAACATGTGGTATTTGATTTTTTGTTTCTACACTAATTCACTTAGGATGATGGCCTCTAGTTGCATCCATGTTGCTGCAAAAGACATGATTTCATTCTTTTTTATGGCTGAGTGGTATTCCATGTCTGTGTACCCACATTTTCTTTATCCCATCCATTATTGATGGGCACCTAGGTTGATTCCATGTCTTTGCTATTGTGAATAGTGTTGTGATAAACATGCAAATGCAGATGTCTTTTTGGTAGAATGATTTATTTTCCTTTGGTATATAGCTAGGAATGGGATTGCTAGGTTGAATGTTTACTCATCTCTTGACTCACTAGGGAATTGATTCTTGGTGTTAATGTTTTCATTTCCTTTTGCCTTGCTTCTAGGGGATGAGTAAAGGAAGACAAGTATAGGTATACACATGTATGTCTTTGTTCTGTCTAACCTTCTGTTCTGCAAAGAGCAAATCTCTGAAGTGAAATCTGAAGCCTGGGTCCTGGGTGACTTGTTCAATTTATCTCACCTTAGGATGAGTCTGAGAGGCAATATAATATAGAGGAAAAGCCAAAGGGATGACTAGGGTTTGTATGGAGGCTCTGATATCTACTCCCTGTATGATCTTGGGTGAATCACTTAACCAACCTCATATATAATTTTATCAGCTGTAAAATGAAAGATTTGGGTAACATGGCCCCTACAATTTCTTCAGTCAATTTTCAAAGCTAAGTGCTGCGTCACCTCTTTTCAGATTGTGTGGTTTCTATGAAGCATACTTTTCCCAAATCAGTCCTGGTTTGCATTTGTTTCAAGTAGGAGCATAAAGTTAACAATATGCATGTCCCAGAACCAGGAAGAACAAAACACTTTTTCTCACTTATGCATAGATATGTGCATAAGCAGGCAAACTGCAAAGTTCTGCTTAGGCTATACAACTATTGAGAATATGGACCATGTTGGAAGATCTATAGGGGATTTCAACCCCTCCATAATATTTTTTAAAATTATAATATAATTTGAGGAGAAGAGTGTTTGTCTTAGAGTTGACAGAACGCAATCAATAAAGTAGCAAGTTATTTCATGATTGTATTGGCAGACATTTGATCAACAGTAGCCTTTGGATACTTACTTGATACACAAAAGGTACTAGGTGCTTTATTTACCAGCCAAAGAATACCACTGGGCCCTGACACAGCCATGCTGGACTAAATGATAAATTACACTATGTACCAGGCCCCAGGTGCAATTGCCACTAGGCAAACACTAGTGAACAAAGGACATTGCCCTGTCAATCAGGAGAGGCACATGACATCACAACAGAAGTCCCCATTCTCATCTCTGTTGTCATGAGGTTATATAAGGCATACCTAGACTCAGACGTTAGGAGGGAAACACAAGTAAGAAGATACTTGAAAGATTGTACATACTTATATGAGAGACTGATCTTTAAATGGACAATTTAAATCACTGGATCCGACCAGACTTTAAACCATATTTTATATTTTTTTCTTGCTGCTAATTAATGTGTGGGAATTTGGAATGGGGGTGGTGGTAATTGGCGTAGGACAACAGAATTAAATTTAGGCAGAATTAAAAGTACTTTCATTTTTCTTCAAATCCAAGTTATAGACTGAGTTAAATTTTGTGACTCCATTAAAAAATAAATAGGAAAAGTAAAGAAAATCCTAGTACACTGATCTCATAAAACATTTTCAGATGTAAGAAAAAAAAAGGAATGAAGACAGAACTTTGGTGGGTGGAAATGTGCAAATACACCATTAATTTTAGTGTAGGCTGAGTCCTAAAATCTAGAATAACAGCAATTATTATTTAAATTAATTCATTCATTTGGTTAAAATAGTTTTTAATGGCTACCATGTGCCAGGCACTATGTTAGGCTCTGAGGATGCAATAATGAGCAAAAAAGTATAGTCCCTGCCTTCATGGAAATTAGTTTTGTGGGAGAGACAGATAGTAGTCAGTGGTCACACAAATGAATGTAAAATTACAGCAGTGGATAATGTGCTTCAAAGGACAGCTAATAGTGACCTATGAGAATGCATCATGGAGGAAGGGACCAGGGAAAGGTTACACCCTGCAGGGATAAAAGCTGAAGGGCTAAAGTCTAGGACAAGACTGGTAAGCAGTGGATAGGGGAAATCCAAGGGTGAGGTCAGAGCAGAATGAGAAGTGTGCATGAAAGGTTTGTAGCTGGGGAGCAGCCGCTTAGCAGGGGTGAGAGGGAGGCTAGGCCAAGGCAGCCCAAGCTAGGTGGGCCCTAACAAGGGAATTGGTCTTTGTTCTAAGAGGAATGCAGTGCCACTGAAATGCATTAAAGGTATTTATGCATCTGGAAAAGACAAACATATCATTTCTGCTTTTAAAACTTACTCCCATTCACAAACGCTTGGTTTTAGGGGGAAGTAAGGCAATGTTTTGCAGATAAATTTTGTTTAACAGTTTTATGTTTATTATTAATTACTCAGAAAGTGTCATCCAGCATCCCAAAAAAAGAAAAGGTTTGCAAATTATCTGAGAATTTACTTGTATATTGAATGATCAGTATACACATCATGTGATTATTTCTCTTAAAGTTACTCGTTTTCTTTCAAATGACAGATTTAACGAATTTGTAATGGGCCTTATTAAGAGACTGGATCCCCAACCTAGAGGATTTTGTAGGTTTCCTGAAGATGTTATTTTTATTTAATTGGGTATATGTTAAGTGCTGCTTTGTGTGTGTGCATGTGTGTTTGTATGTGTTGGGATGTTAGCTTAAGAAGGAGACAAGGATCATTGAGCAATGATACAATCTTATCCTTAGATCTCAACCACAAAGAAAAGCCTCAAATATGTTTCTAAGAGTCCCCTTGGCACTAAGCAATATGCATAAGTTATTACTAAATATACTACTACTATACCTCTTTTAATTTTGCAAACAGTTAACTAACCCTTAAGAGCAACTGCATTTCTGTCAAAATATGTGTGTGTCTTTATTGCTATACCTGATTATATAGAGAATGAATATTTATAAATATGCACACATCACATAAGTGAATAAGCAAAAACAAAGCAAATCAAAAAGAACATCTCAGGCCAGGCATAGTGGGTGGCACATACCTGTAATCCCATCACTTTAGGGGGCTGAGGCAGGTGGATAACTTGAGCCCTGGAATTTGAGACCAGCCTGGGCAACACGACAAAATCCTGTCTCTACAAAAAATGTACAAAGAATTATCCAGGCAGGGTGGTGCATGTTTTTAGTTCCAGCTACTAGAGAGGCTGAGGTGGGACCCCCTGACCCTGGGAGGTCAAGGCTATAGTGAGCTGTGATTGTGCCACTGCACTCCAGCCTGAGTGACAAAGTGAGACCCTGTCTAAAAAAAAAAAAAAATTAAAAAGAAGAGTGTCTTGAAGGGGGAGTAGAGCCACAGCTACTTGTTGTTCATAGTAGTTGATAATAAACAATGGAGCCTCTACATTTTTAAGGCACCTTTTTGACACAGATGCATTAAAATAGTGACATATAAACAGCGAAATCTAAGTTCCTTTGTCAAAAGATTTTCCTTTGAGATAATCTAATAAATATATCCAATGGTAAATTATTTTCCCACTTTTTAAAAAGTTTTTTCTTTTCACTTTCGTTACGTTTTCTTGTTGGTTTGATGCTTGTCGTGTATTTTACACCATCCTTTCTCAAAACAGGAAACTCATAAACCTAAAACAATTCCGTTCCTGGCCCAAAATGCGAATACTGGTCAGTGTATTATAGAGGGGGATGTTGTTCGCCTTCTCCACTGCCCAATTCAGGGAGTTGTGAGGGTTTGCTATCCTGAAATTTGTTTCTGGAAGACAAGTTCTACTTGTGGTAGCAAAGTAGACTCTATTCTCTGTGACGTATGTGAGCCATCTCTCTACCACCTATTTTATGTGGGCACCATAACCATCACACACACTACTAATTTTCTCCAACCATGAAAAAAATTACAAGTCATTATATATAGTAAACCAACTTTATCTGTTGTTGTTGATGCCTGTGTCCATATCAGTTGTATTTATTTCCTGGGCAACTCATGTGCTTTGCTTGAAAAGAAAAAATACATATGTGTATATATCCAAAACAATTCAATAAATAACAAACAGAAGGCAAACAAAACAAAACAAGCAAAAAAAAAAAACTGTTGTTGGTTCATTTACTTTTGTTTTGATTCAAAGTCTAGAAGACTACATATATGACTGTGTTGGACAATTAATAATTTCATTAAAGATACTTATTTGGAAATAACAACATAAAGTTGGTACTCATTCATGGAAGGCAGTAATCTTAAACTATCTTAAAAATAAGTGTAATTCGGCAGGGTGCAGTGGTTCACACCTGTAATCCCAGCACTTTGGGAGGCTGAGGCAGGTGGATCACAAGGTCAGGAGTTTAAGACCAGCCTGACCAACATGGTGAAACCGCATCTCTACTAAAAATACAAAAATTAGCCAGGCGTGGTGGTGTGCACCTGTAATCCCAGCTACTCAGGAGGCTGAAGCAGGAGAATTGCTTGAATCCGGGAGGCAGAGGTTGCAGTGAGACGAGATTGTGCCACTGCACTCCACCCTGAGCAACAGAGTGAGACTCTATCTCAAAAAAAAAAAAAAAAAAAAAAAAAAGAAAGAAAAGAAAGTGGAA